>NW_005873043.1:14225-32562 GCF_000147115.1 Myotis lucifugus | reverse complement strand
GAAGCCAGGACCCTTCAGTCCGTAAGCCGGTGCTCTATCCACTGAGCCCAATCAGCCAGGGCTGTTTCATAACTTGTAAATATTAGGGGTTTCTAGATGCCTTCTGCTCCTGATTTCTAGATTAACTGCAATGACAACAAGAAACATACTGTATCTCATTTCAGTTCTTTGAAGTTTGTGGAAAGTTTCTTCATAGTACTGCATGGTCATATGTATATCATCTATATCTATATCTATATCTAATCTATATCTATATCTATATGTCTATATCTATATCATCTATATCTATATCTATATCTATCTCTATCTCTATCTCTATCTCTATCTCTATCTCTATCTCTATATATCTATATCTATATCTATATCTATATCTATATCTATATCTATATCTATATCTATATCTATATCATCTATATCTATATCTATCTATCATCTATCTATCTATCTATCATCTATCTATCTATCTATCTCTGCCTAATATGCTAAGTGTCCGACCAATAGGTCAACCACTGGACCAGTTGCTGTGACGTGCACTGACCACTAGGGGGCAGATGCTCGCTCCAACCAGTAGGTTCGCTTGCTGCTGGGGTTTGGCCGATGGGGACTGGGTGAGCGGGGTGGGGGTGGGGGTGGGGGTGGGGGTGGGACACACCGTGAAGACAACCTCCCGCGGTGCCTCTCTGGCCTCCAAAACATTTTAATTAATTTCCTTTCAATGTGCATGAATTCGAGCCTCGGGCCTCTATGAAAATGCTGGTATAATTGAAGTGTGCGTCTCTGCTGCCACCTCGTGTGCAACTTGGGAATCGCACCCTCGTGCCTTCCAGCGGGACAGGTTGTGGGGTGCGGTGCAGGCGGTGCCAACCTCTCGGACCTCCTCACCGCCCACCATCGGTCCGCGGACCCCCCCCCCCCCCCGCTGGGTTCTCGGAGCATTGAATACAGTTTGCTGCTCCAGTTGTTCAAGTTTTTTCCATCTTTACTGAGGTCTCTGTGGGAGGCGATTGGTCCTGAAAGCGGTGGGCTCTGTCCCTGAATGAGAGAGGTGCGTTAAAAGTGTTCTGATTATACATTTATCGTGATTATAAGTTTGTCTGGTTTTCCCTGTAGCTCTGTTCTGTGTACCGTGACTTCATGGTATGAAGAGCTGGCAAACGTGGACCTTCCTGTTAAAATGAAGTCATTGATCCGAACGGCTCTTCTTTATTCACAGCCATGCCTTTTGCCTTCAGGTTTCTTGTGTTATCATATAATTTTTACTTGGTTTATGTTTGCCTAATGTATCTTTCCCCATTCGTTCACTTCGATCTCTTTGTACCCTTATGTTTTAGGGAGCTTTCAGGTTTGATACTAGTCATGCGTGAAATGAATTGATTTTGGTTCAAAGTTTTTTCCCATTCATGGGTCGATGATCAGGAGAATTATAAAACATATATTCCATGCAGGCCCTCGTTGAAATGAATGAGCTAAACTTAGAAAATATAATTTTATTTGAAATTAGTAAGAAAGTCTCCTAGAGATGGCAGAGTTAAATACACAGGTCTGAATATCGCCTGCCCACTCTCACCTAAAGAATGGCAGCTCCATGCCGAAACCGGTTTGGCTCAGTGGATAGAGCATCAGCCTGCGGACCAAAGGGTCCCGGGTTCGATTCCCGGTCAAGGGCATGGACCTGGGTTGCGGGCACATCCCCAGTGGGAGATGTGCAGGAGGCAGCTGATCGATGTTTCTCTCTCATCGATGTTTCTAACTCTCTATCTCTCTCCCTTCCTCTCTGTAAAAAATCAATAAAATATATTTTAAAAAAAAGAATGGCAACTCCTTTCTCACAGCCAAACCGGTTCCGGCCAGAGGTAGAGTTCTTGCAGAGAATGTAGGAGCCACAGGCTCTCCGTGGCCCCCGACCAGCCCTGGCAGACAGAAAATGAGGTAAAGCAAAACTGATTTCTTCACAAATACGCAGTCCAGTGCAGTGTGCTCCTCACAGCTGCCCAATCATCTGTCTGTTTCAAGATCCTTCATTGCTTGGGGCTCCTACAGGGAGTGGTACTGATGGTGCAGGGCAGTGATGGCGAACCTATGACACGCGTGTCAGAGGTGACACGCGAACCCATTTTTTGGGTTGATTTTTCTTTGTTAAATGGCATTTAAATATACAAAATAAATATCAAAAATATAAGTCTTTGTTTTACTATGGTTGCAAATATCAAAAAATGTCTATATGTGACAGGGCACCAGAGTTAAGTTAGGGTTTTTCCAAATGCTGGCACCCCGAGCTCAAAAGGTTCGCCATCACTGGTGTAGGGGGACCCAATACAGGCTCAGATATATTTCTTCTCCCGGCAGGAACCTCTTTTCCCAGGTGTGTAGACCTGATATTGAGAGTTCTGTCCCAATTCCCCGCCTGCCAACCCGTCCTACTCTGTATGGAGGAGGAGGAGGAGGAGAAAGGAAGGAAGAAGTAAAGCAATAAACAGGGACAGGGCGGAGAGCCCTGCAGTGTACATAGATGCCCAAGACTTCCGTTGGGAAGTTCTCTGTCCTGCCACCTAGGAAGGAACAAAGCTCAGTTGGAGTCTGAGTCAGAGGTGTCCCCCGAGGAAGAGGAGCTGGAGCTGCTGGCGTCTTCATCGCTACTGCTGGAGTCTGAGGAGCTGCTTTCTGCCTTACCCCCATGTTCCTTCTTTCCTTCAGCTTCCCCTGAGGAATGAGGACAGTCCCCATTTGTCTCTGAAGACGCCATCCCAGGAGCCTGTGGCCCCTGCTGTTTAAAATAGGCCCCAAACCTTAGTGCCAAAGCACTAGCTATGCTTTGTGGAGATAATGTGTCTGTTAGATAAGCTTTCATAAGGAATGAGCTCCATTGCTATTGGCCACGAGTTCAATGTTAATAAATAAACAACAGATATTAACTAAGATGTCTTTATTTATTTTTTTTTGTGATTAATCACTATGCTTTCATTATGTTCAATTTGTCACAATGAAATGGGGGTCACCACAACATGAGGGACTGTATTAAAGGGTCGCAGCATTAGGAAGGCTGAGACCACTGGTCTAAGGTTTATTTCTACCTCAATTGCTGGCTCCTACCCAGCCTGGCCCTGGTCTGGGCTTGGGCAGGAGGCAAACGACTGATGTTTCTCTCACATCGATGATTTCTGTCTTTCCCTCTCTCCCCCACTCTCTCCAAACAACAAGGGAAAATATCCTCGGGTGAGGATCACAAACACAAACCAAGGTGGGCACCCTGGTCAGAAGGCCAAACCTCCCAAGTGCGTGCCAGCTGCTCCTCCCAGGGGGTCCCTACTGAATGTTGGAGAGCATCTCCAGGAAGGCCTGGGGGGATGGTGCCTGCGCGTTCTGGAAGGTGTTCTGGACTCTGCCGAACAGGAAGAATTCTTTTTCCTTCAGGAAGATGAACCCGAAGTGGTTCTCATCGAACAGGACGAAGGCTCCAGGGCAGCGCCAATGGGGAGGCAAGGGATGTGGGATAGTGAGGGTCACGCCGTAGAAACACATCCTGCAGGTCCGGGGGTAGTTCTGGTCCATTGAGCGGACGCCCACAGGCAGAACAAACGGGACAGGCTGCTCCTCCGCAGCTGCAGCCCCGGACTCCCCGATGCTGGGCTGGGCAGGGCTCTGCCCGCCGTGTCCCTCGCTTTCCTCAGTCCCGTCTTCTTGCTGCTGCAGCTCCTCCCGGAGCACCTGCGCGTCCATCTCCTGGACCACGCGGGAGAGCTCGTTGTTGTCCCAGAAGATCTCGCCACCTCGCATCTCCATGCGGCGCAGGAGGTGGATCTGTAACATCTGGAATAAGATTCCCGTGATCCCCGTGAGCCTGGCACACTTCCCGTGGAAGCTGAGCATGGCGATCATTAGGCCAGAGCGATGGTATCTGCCTCGGAAGAGGCCTGGCCTGATGAGGTCGTCCGGGTGGCTGGGCGGGAGGTAGAGGCGGCGGTAGGTCAGGCAGTCACACCGCGGTCTGTCCTCCCACCTCAGCACCGTCCCCCAATCCTCCCTCAGCTGCGTTGGGAAATCCTTGAGGTGGTCTGTCTTGTTGCACCGGGTGCGGAACCTGTTCTTCCGAATCTGCAGGTGGTGGCCTTCCATGCACCCCACCGCGGCTGATGTCCCCTCCGTCAGGCGCATCCTGAACGCGGGCTTGAATGGCATCGGGCCGGCCACGTGGGTGTGAGGACGAGGCCCGTACGTCCAACCGGTAATGCCTGAGCCGTCACCGCCACATAGAGCAGTGTCTTAGCCACAGCCCTCAGTATCTTCCTGCCACAAACCCAAAATGTGTCTGTACGGGTGGAGCAGCTTCGCATAGACTTCTCGATAAGACGTACCGACCGTCTCCAGCTCCTGCCCGTTTTCACAAACGCCAAACTCCTCCCGGCAGCGCCGTCTCCAGATGCTGTCGCTGTGCAGGATGTGGTGGAATTTGGTGCAGGCCTGGGCCACGCTGGGCAGCTCGGTGCCGGGGAGCGAGGCGCAGATCTCCACCAGCATCTCCACCGGCAGGTCCTGCAGGGAGCAGCGCGGGGGCGGCCTGGGGCTGGCGATTCCTCCGCTCCCAGCCCAGCACCCCGCTGCCCCGTCCGCCTCGAGGTGCTTTTCTGCCGGGGCCGGCCTGCCCTCGGCCGCTGCCGTCTCAGCCGGGTCCTGGGGCTCCTGACGACACCGACATCCCCGCGAAGAGCCCACGCCGCAGAGGCCAGCGCACGGCTCCATGCCTCCGCGCTGAGCAGCCACCACAGAGCGGGCCGCTGCCCCTCCGCTGGCTTTTAAGCTGCTGGGTCCGCCCTGGAGCCCAGCCACGCCCTCCGGGGCCTAGCCACGCCCCTCAGAGAGGAGCCGATTGTAGGACTTTATTTTTTTTTTTATTTTTTTTCAGTACTCCACATTCCCTTCTTTAATATGGCATTTTGTACTGTATACAGCGGAAGTCGCTGCTGCTGCCATGGAGCATCTGGTAGAAGCCCAGTCTGGGGGGTTTTCATCTGCTGTCGGGGGAAGGCTGCCTCTCCGCCCAAGATTTTAGGTTCATGATTTTCCTTAAAGAAATCACATTTTCAAATGCATCTTTATTGATTTCAGAGAGGAAGGGGTTGGGAGAGAGGGAGAAACATCAGCGATGAGAGTGAATCTTCCGTAAACTGACTCCCGCATGCACCCTACTGGCGATCAAACCCACCACCAAGGCATCGGCCCTGACCGCCAATGGATCCTAGATTGACACACAATGACCGAGCAACATTGGCCAGGCTAAGGATATGTTCGTCCATAGATTTTTAGAGGGAGTGCCAAGGAGGGGAGGAAAGGCAGAGACTGAGACTCTGAGAAAGAGAAAGAGATGCAATGCCCAGACAGATGCCTTGCGAGGGATGGAACTGCAACCCAGTTATGCTCCCTTGAGTGGAATCAAACCCCTGACCCTTCAGGTCTGAGCCAAAGCTCTAAACACTGAGACACCGACCAGGGTGAGATGAGTCTTCCATTTGGCCATAAACATCTACATTTAGGAAAATGTTCCAAAGTCTGTCTTTAGGGACTTGCTTGTTCTGCAGATGTTGCGGTCACCTCTGCACTTTGTTAGCTATAAAAACCAAAACTGCTCTTGCTGTCATGAACTCATAATAAACTAGCATCTTGAAAGACCAATTTTTGCCTCAGGACTCTCTTTGCAACGCGTCCACCTGATTTCTTTTTCTTTTTGCAGTGACTATCACTTTGCAGCCAGGAAGGACTCATAGTCTTGTCCTCCTACCTGCAGGTTTGATAAACCTTTGTGTGGGATGTGGTCCTCAGGTGCACATGTTGTCTCTCCTGTATCTGAGTGTTGTCATGACTGGGGTGCTCAGACTTCTACATCTGGGAGACATGACTGGGAGATAGAAGTGGCAGACATTGGAATTGGGCTGCTGGCGTCTGTAGTGATGATTGGAAAGAGGAATAGGAGTGTCCGGAAGGGACTCTTTCTTCCTGGCTGTGCTAAAGCCCACATCCACTGCAATGTCCTCACCTCCTCCCCACTTTTACTGCAATATGTGCCCTAACCTATTGGCTGAGTAGGGGCGTTCCTGGATTTCGAAGGTGGAAGTGCGACCTTTATAAATGTAGCTCAAAGTTCCTTATATGTAGAATCTCTTGCTGCTCTTTCTCTCTCTGTCTCAGGCCTACCTTTTGCTGTAGTCACTTTTGACTGGAAATAGATTAGGAATCATTCTACATGCCAGGGAACTGTCGGATCTAAGAAAGGCGTTTTCCTAATTTAGTATCATTTGAGACACATATGTTATCTTTTTTTGTTTTTAGTTTTTTTATGTCATCAAAATTTTTCTCTTTTATTAGTGTAGATGATGATAACATTCAAAACGTAAGTATCGGTTTGTGCTTTACTCTGTTTGGGGAAATCTTCACACGATGCGTGGCATAGAATGCGTTCTCTGGATTGTGCTCTATTTCTGAACTCTCTTCAGAGTTTATGGAGCTTTCGTATAATTTCAAAAATATGCTCGTTTTCAACGATGGAAAGACCCCATGTTGTTCTTGTAGCCATTTTTCTATCGTGTATTCCCAAAAGGGAGTGAAAAGAAGAAGAGCTGGGATGCTCCATGTTGTGATTGTGAAAGATGTTGTGTTTCATCAGTTTGTTTCACACACAGTCAGTGACTGTTCTGGATGGAACTGTGGTGGAGTCAGAAAGTTCGTCAATGAACAAGCACTGGTTCCTGCTTCTAAAAGGTCCGTTCAGGACGGGCAAAGGCCTGTAGCAAGTGCTGCCAAGAGGCGCAGGAGAGCATGTGTATTTGTAGTCCAGGCGGCTGGGAACGGTTTGAAATGGCCACTTGAAAAAGTGAATGGAAGCAATAGCCGGTGTTTCTCAATGATAGAGCATGAGGTTGCCAGAAGAAGTCCTCAGCAGTCTGTAGGTAAAGCAGACCCCAAGGAACATACTAGCCAGGGAGGGAGCTCACTCACTTTCAAGGCCACCTCAGTGCAGCAGTGTGTGGCGAATCCTTTGTCAGTGCTGGGAGGGAAGTGGTGCAGACAGAGCCTTGATCTCATTCGGTCCAGGGATGGCATGATGGCTGCCGTGGCAGCACCGCTGAAATGGTGGGTGTAGTTTTTGGTCACGGTCTCGTGGCTTTAGCTGGAAGGCCAGCAGCAGGGCCAGAGGCACAAGGTGTTGTTGGTCGAATGTCCCAGTGAAGCTCCCCTTTGATTCGCCAAAGAAATGGTCCTGAAATTGGTGAGTGAAGCCGTGTGACGGTGGAAATCCCAAGTCTGCCATTTCCCCCTCTTCCGGGTTCTCGGATCTGCATGTTAATGTGTAGCCTGACGGGACCCGCACTCATGCCCCCGTCCTCCCGTTGGTCCCCCCATGCCTCCTTGGTGGTCGTCAGAGTGTGCTTTTTGGCTGCTGTTTAGATGTTGTTGTGTTTTTCATGTTGTGAATTGTTTGTCATGGACGTGTAGAAACCACTGAGACCTTATGTATGTGTTGATGTACGTATCTTTTTTTTTTTTTTATTTTGCCCGTTGCAGCCTTTGAAGAAGATGGTGGAGAGAGCTTGCAAGGTCCAGATTCTTTTAAAAAAATATATATGTGATTGATTTTTTACTTAGAGCAGTGGTTGTCAACCTTGTGGCCCTTTCAATACAGTTGCTCATGTTGTGACCCAACCATCCAATGAATTTCGTTGCTACTTGATGACTGTGATGTTGCTACTGTTATGAATCGTCATGTAACTATCTGATCTGCAGGATGGTCTTAGGCGGCCCCTGTGAAAGGGTCGTTTGAGTGCCAAAGGGGTTGCGACCCACAGGTTGAGAACCGCTGACTTTGAGGCAGGGAGAGGGCTAGAGAATCAGAAACATGGATGAGAGAAACATCCATCAGCTGTCTCGTGTACACCCCCTACTGGGGATGTGCCCACAACCAAGGTACCTGCCCCTGACGGCTCAGTGGTTAGAGCGCCGGCCGGGTGTGAGGCTCAGAGTGAGGTGAGCGGCCCGAGTGCAAGATGTGAGGCGAGCCCCCCCCCCCAGGTGTGATGCGGGAGGGGTCACAGTGTCCTGGACGAGTGGCGGGGCCCCAGGTGAGGCCGCTCAGGGTTGGTTCCCCGTTTTTGCTGCGACTGTTATTTCTGAGGCAGGAGCCACAGCCACCCACCCCTCCGTCTGTGTAGTGTCTTGTGTGCTGAGCCCTTTTGTGTGTCCCATTCCCCAGGTGAGGTGGACGTTGTCCTAAAAATGATGTGTTTTAGCTGCCAGCACATGGCCCCGTAAGTGGTATTGTGGCTGTGATCCCAGGTCCGGGTGTTTGTGGGGTTTTGCTGTCTCTTCCCCATGGTCTGTGAAATGAGTGGAGATGAAAGGGGGGGGGGGATCCCGTGGCTCCGTCCTTTTTGTACTGGAACCCGTATTTTTTTCCCACCGGAATCATAGTGAAGTATGGTACCTATTTGCTTTGTTTAACAATGGACAGGTTACTTTGATTTTCTAAATTGTATAAGTCATCCCATTCGATTGAATGCCTTATTGATTGAATGACCATCCCATTGATTGTGATCTTACTGGTTATCGAAGCACATTCTTCTGTACCTGGGAAACAGGACAGCACAATTACCCTAAATTGTTTTAGTGGCCACAGGTGGTGCGTTCCAGTTGACTCAGTGGTCCTAAGACCAGGACAGTGCAATTACTCTAAATTGCCTCGATGGCTCTAGATAATGTGTTTCTATCAACTCAGTGATCCGGAGACCCAGAACTGTGTGGACGAAAGGGGCCACATGCTGACCTGACAGGCTCAGGGGAGGCCTGCATGGCAGTTCTGCAGACTCGGAGACCTAAAGTAACCACAAAGGATGGTCTGAAATTAAACTTTAACTAAAAGCAGTTATGGTGGGCAGTTATGTCCTAGGCCAGTATCTTCACTGACAAGATCAACTTTGATCCTTACTGAGCCCATTTGCCTTTTTGCCTCTAAGATAACATACCCTTGAAATGTCTGGGTAACTTGTAACTTCCCTTTTTTCTGGAGCCCCTGGGGCACAACCAAATGTTCTGGGCAGATACTATAAATTCCTTCATTATCATGTTAATTGATCCTACTATCCTATCACAGAGGTTTCCCCCTGCTTCACTTAATCCCACCTCCTTAAATCTGTCACCAATGAATTTCCTGTATAAATACGGATGTAACCCTGCCATTCTCCGGAGCACTATCTCAATTCGTTGAGGTTCTGCTTCCCGGCATATGTCGACAGTTTGGCTCAAATAAACTCACAAAAATTCTTTACAGGTTTCAATGGTTTTTTTTATGTTAACAACTGTAATTTAGATAACATGCCTAAGTTTAACCCAGGTTACCCAAAGGCTCTAGATAATGTATTTCTGTCAATTCAGTGACCCCGAGACCCGAAACTGTAATTAACATGCTTAATTCTGCTTCTGTAATCTGCTTTTTTTGCCAGCCAGGTGCCTCATTCCAAACCCTGGGATGTAATCAATACCTTTGTGATTTTTGCCTATATAAGTCTGGTTTTGCCACCATCTTATTACTATGAGATTTGGGAATGTCCCCTCATAGTCCCGGATTGCAATAAATGTGACTCTTTAATTCGACTTCTTGAGGCGTCCTTCTGTGATTCGCGGGGTACATTACAACAATAGAAAGAATTACCGGACAGAAAGTGTCGTAGCCAGTGTGGAGCTGTGTCGAAGACCAAGTGCAGACTGTCACGTAGGGAGGGTGAACAGGGTCCCATGGGTTCCTGTCCGTAGGGCCTGTCAAGGGTGCAGATGGTGGTGGCTGCTCTTCCCTCTGCTGGGTCCATATTCCCCTTGGAGTTGGTTCGTCTAGTAAGTCCTGGGCTCCCAGGTTGACCCTCCCGTGGGCCTCGTGAGGTTGTCACCCCTCGTTCCCTCTGGGCTTTCCCCTTTTCCACCCTAACGAAGGGCTTCCTTGTCTTTATGTTGTAAATATTGACCTTTGTGGGCCATTTGCATTTCCTTTGTGTTATGCTAATGCGCGTGTTGTTGCTCCCTTGTGTGATGGAGATGTGAGTGGCCCTGGCTTGGTTGTGTTGTAGAAATGTCCCTTCTCCCAGTGTGTGCCCCTGTGTGTTTTCCATGGAGCCCAATTCTCCCCAACGCCTAAGGCTGGCTCTATCTCCCCCTGAAATTGCTGCTTGACTGTGACCGAGTCCCAGCTCAGCTGGTGCTAAGGGAAAAGGTGTCTTCCCATTTGTCATGTGCCCTGAGGCCCGCGGTCCCCCTGTCCATTGCGTTGTGTATTTTTTTGCTCCCCCCCCAGGCAAGTGTGTTGGAACCGAGGCCAGCAGTCCCCCATGTTGTGAGTGTTAGGTCGGAGAGAGCCCAGGATCGGATACATGCAGACATGTGATGAGATGATGGACTCCCCCTGGCATTTCTCACAGATCAGCATGCCAGACACAGATACTGGCTTCTCCCTGAATCCACACTGACCCCCACACAGATACTGACTCCTTCCTGAATACCTGGCTGACCCCCTGCAGCTGAAACTTCCTCAACTGAATACCTCAGCTCATGTCCCCGCCCCTCACCCAACCGCAGTACAAAAAAAGCGCCCCCTCCCTGTTGGCATGAACCCACGCGCCCTGTCCTTGGGGGTACGTGGGTCTCCCGGGGACGCAATAAACCTTTCCTTTCCTTTCTTTTCTGATTCACTGGACTCTCTATTTCTTGCGCCGCCTCCTGAGCCACCCAACCTAACAGTGAGGAGCCGGTTTTGTGGAGGGTTCGTTTGTAGCTGGCCATGCGATTGTGTGATGTGTGAGGTGGCAGAGGCTTGGGTGTGAACCCTTGAGGAAATTGAAAGGGCGAAGGCTACGCCCTCCACCTTCCCCCAGGGTAAGGGCTACGTCCTCCATCTTACCTTGGCCACGTGTTGGGCAAGGAGCTTCTTCACGGAAGTCTAAGACTCTGCTAGCCACACCCAGGAACGGGACATCGACTTGTGCCTGGCCAATCGGCAAAGCACAGTCCTTTCTCCTCCCTTACTCCAACCCCCCCCATATAACCGGTCCCTGGGCGGGGTTGGGGCGCTCAGCCACTTGGTTTGCTTTGGGGGGAGCCCAAGTTAAACTTGAAATACAGATTCTTATGCTTTTGCATCGAATTGGCCCCCTGATGTGGTTTCTTGGGAATCTTGAAATCTGGGCACAACAAAATGATGGGATTCCCATGTGAAGGATGCGCAGCTCTTCCTGGGAGGATGGATGGTGTGGGGGGGTGAGGTCCCTCGGCCGTGGGAGGAGGGAGGGTCGGTGGCCTTCTCCCCCCGGCCCCCCGCTGTGCCCCTGTGTCCGAGCAGGGTTGACTTAGTTAGCCCACGGCTCCCCAGGTGTTTGAGCATCTGGGGTGAGTCCCTCTGATGGGGTGGGTGGTGGATGTAAGCTTTGTCGAATGAATTGGTCGCTGCCATTGGAAAAGCTGGCATTCCCCACGGCCAATCCCCCTCCCCCCACCCCCCGCCCCAGGATGTGGTTTGAATTCCAGAATTGAGTGTTGAGCTGGAGTCTGTGATGCCATGGAAGTGCGTTGAAGACTTTGTAGTAGGAGAAAGCAGATGGGGTGTTTGTGGTCTGTTGATTCCTGGGTGTGTCGAATGTGCCATTTCCAGTTTGCATGAGCCACCCAGGGAAGTGTGCGCGGCGGCCTCAGCAACGGAAGAGGTCGAAGCGCCCCGCCCCCCCCGCCCCCTGCCTCCCCGCCGCCCCCCAGGATGTCCTGAGAAGCCAAGGCTTGAATTGCAAAGCAGTTTGTAGTGGTTGGTCCTGTCCTCGGGCCCTGTGTTCCCTGAGGAAGATGCATTTGCATGTGAATGGAGGCTTCTGTCCTTTTGTGTGTGAGCTGAGGTCCTTGTGAAATATCGTTGTGCCTTTGAAGTTTCGTTTGTCCGTCCCCCTGAGGGCGCAGCCCATGCCCGGTGGCTAGGAGCAGAACTGCCTGTATTGTGCTTGTGTGAATGGTTGAGCCTGAAGCGTCCTGCAGCCACCTAAAGGTGTTAGGTTGGGTGGCTCAGGAGGCGGCGCAAGAAATAGAGAGTCCAGTGAATCAGAAAAGAAAGGAAAGGAAAGTTTATTCTGCATCCCCGGGAGACCCACGTACCCCAAGGACAGGGCGTGTGGGTTCACGCCAACAGGGAGGGGGCGCTTTTTTTGTACTGCGGTTGGGTGAGGGGCGGGGACATGAGCTGAGGTATTCAGTTGAGGAAGTTTCAGCTGCAGGGGGTTCAGCCAGGTATTCAGGAAGGAGTCAGTATCTGTGTGGGGGTCGGTGTGGATTCAGGGAGAAGCCAGTATCTGTGTCTGGCACGCTGATCTGTTAGACATGCCAGGGGGAGTCCATTATCTCGTCACATGTCTGCATGTATCCGATCCTGGGCTCTCCCCGACCTAACATTTACAAGTGGTAGGGCGTGTTGGTGAGACGGGAGGTTTGGTCTGGGGCTCCGTGCGGGGACCATGAGGTGATCTTGTGCCATTTTTCGGTCCCGCCAGGCTGTGAGCGATGAGGCAGTGAGAGAGAGGTGTTGGGCAAGTCGTTTGTTTTGAAGTGATTTGTATGTGTTTTCCTTTGGAAGTCGTTCAGTGTCGTGTGGCACAGTCCCTATGGCAGGCAGTGGCCAGTGCGTCCCTGTTTGGTGATGCTGTCAGCGAGAGAGACAGGTGTTGTGTGCCGATGTCCTTTTTTTGAGTGCATTTTGGATGGTCCGCGTTTTGTATTGTTAAGGTAGGAAGTGAGTCCCATCCATGTGTGGCGTGTGATTTTGTTGTGCAGCCCCTGTCGTGTCGAGTTGAGCAGAAGGCATCCGTTTCCAAAGCCAAACAGAAGAGACCATTGGAGATTTTTCCCAGAAATGTGTTTGCAAAGGTGTTGTTGTTTGCCAGCGCTGGGGTTCCCTGGGGCCAAAGGTTGGTGGAGCGGTGGATGGGCCATTGTTGAGGGGATGAGGGTGGAGGTGTGTGGCTCCCTGCAGGCATGGCCATGTGGGTGTGGCTGTGGAGAGGGCAGGCGATGGTGGTGTGTGGCTGGAAGTTGTGTCTGTTTGGATGCTATTAGGTTTGCCCTGGGGAGGGAGGGTGAGGTGTTGTGTTTGGTGAGGGAGCCGGCTGTTATTTCTTCCTTTGTTTCCGTGGAGATGTGTGCGCAGAGGGTCCAGTGCTCTCATCGGTTGTTGTGTGGGACGGAGCTTGTCCGCTGGGGTGAGGTGCGTGTGGGCCGGGAGAGCGGGCTGAGTGTGGTGCGTGCCTGTGAGTCCTGATGGCAGGGAGGAGCCAAGGCAGGTCAGATGGTTGGTTGTCGAGTGATGTGAGGAAGGCGAAGGGTGTGTGGTGTGTGGCCAGGACAGGCGGTGTGTGAGTCCCAGGGCCGGTGAACGGAATCCTGTGGTCCACTCGGGGTAGGGTGTGGTCAGCGGCGTCTGTTTTCGTGGGAGCCTAGATGAAGATGGGCAGGTGTTGTGGGGCAAGGGAGATGCGACTGTGTAGGAGCGAGGAGGCGTGTGTCCCAGGCACTGAAGCTGTTTGGCAGCAGCAGGCGATGCGTTGTGTTGTGTGTGAGGCTGAGAGGCCATGTCCGCTGAGAGGGCAGGTTGTGTGTAGGGATCCCAGCGGGTCCCTGTCCTGATGGGGAAAGGGAGGCCGTGCGAGGCGCTTCTTGTCCCCAAGGTTGAGGGATAGGTGCCGTTTGGCTCGATGGAGCCCTGGAGTGGGTCCCCATTTCCCCAGAGGTGGCTTTTGAGGTGATTTCATTGTGGGCAGTGGTTTTGCTGAAGGGCGCTGTTGAGTTTGGGTGAGGAGATTGGAACGTGTCCCCTCCGGGTATGCGCGCAGAAGTCTCCGCCCCGAGAAGTTCCCGCCGTTGGAAATCCCGCCCAAAGTCGTTGAAAAGCCGGCGACTCCCCTGCCTGGATTCTGTAGGCATCGTGGCTGAGCCAGGCTTTGTGCGGCTGATGGAATGGAAGGTTAATGCCTGAGCCGTGTGTCGTCGTGCGTTCTTCCTGGGGCAAGCGACCCACCCGTTGTCAGCTGAGGTAAGTGGTTGAGTTGTGTGGTGATTTTGTTGTCCCGTTGGTGTGGGAGTGGTCGCATGTCTTGTTTTTGGGAGCTTCCTTGTGCAGGCGGTGGTGTTTCGGAGTGTGGTTTGCGTGGGTGGTGAGGGAGAGTTGTGTTTGGACGTGTGTCTGTGGGGGGTGTGTGGTGGAGCATGTAGGTGGGCGGTGCGTGCCGTGTTGGTGTCCAAGTGTGTTTCTGAGCCGCCCAGGATGTTGTCCGGCCTGGGAGACTGTCCATTCGTCCTCCCTTGTGCGTGTGGAAGTGTCCTTAACGTAGTAGAATTGTAAGAGTGTGTGATGATCGTTTTCTAAAAGGTCTTTCAGACTTTGTTTCCCCCCTACCCCCACCCCCCACACCCAGTTTTCCGTCCCTCTGTCCCTTCATCTCTGCCTGTGCTTCCAAGATGTTCCGTGTGAGAAGGTTGAGGGAAGGCCGATGTCCCCGCTGGCTGTTGGCTGTGATGGAAGAGGCCAGGTGGGTGCCGTGGCAGTGTTATTCACGGGAACTCTATGGACCTTGTGCGGAATGACTTTGGAAGAGGGGAATGTCCATGGAAAAGCAGGGAGGGTGAGAGGCTGAATGGAATGGTCTGATGGTGGTGATCCCTATCATGGCAGGGTTTTCAATGAAACTCTATTTTCTGGATTGTGTTACGGAGAGGAGTGGAGAGGGAGAGGCATGGGATGCAGAGGTGGAACATGGATCATCTACCTTCCTCACAGCTCGAACTGACAATGGCTGTGCCTACCTGAAAGGTACCCATCTTTGGCTGTCATGGAACCTGGGGTACTTGATGGTGCAGGGTGGTGCTCTGTGCAGTGATCCAAAGTGGTTTGTGCCCATGGCAGCGTTCGAAATGGCATGGGCATGTTTTTGGACTTGAGTGATTTAGAGATGAGGTCCATGTGGGTTGGTTTTTGGAATTGTAAGTTAGCCAAGGATGTGTGTGAATGTTTACAGGATGGATGAGCGTTGCCGTTGTAGAGTCATGCAGCTGAGAGAAACTGAGAGAATGAATCTGGGTATGACGGATGAGTGTTTTGCGGAGGGAGGCTTTCATGGTCCATGGCCCGAAGATGTTTTTTCCCTGCCCAGTGTTCCTCCTTGTGGATCGTGGTGGTCTGTGGCGTAAAGAGCCTTGTGGTGTAAATGGGTGCGGTGCCCGTCCCCATGCTGCAGGTGTCATCTGTGTGCCCATTTGTGTCCCACGTGGTAGAGGAGGCAAGATCCTCCCTAGGTGTGGTTTTCTTCCATGGACCTGTTTTTCTTTCTCTCTTTCCCTTGTGTTGTGCTGTCCAGGTGCACGGGAAGCCAGTGTCCTGAGCTTTGATAGGAAAGATAGATGGTTGTCTAATATGTGCACGGCTGTATTTCTTTAAGAGTTGTTATTCTTCCCCCCCATGAAAAAAATAAGTCTCTATGTGCGTGCCCCGCATCTGTGGTTTTGGAGTGTGAGGAGTTCCTATTGAGCAGGAACTCACGTGAGCAGTGGCTTCCACACATGGTTTTTGTCCGATTCGTGTTCTTCTGAGCCTGGTATGTCTTTTTTTTAGGGCTGCCTGCCGTTTCCATGTGTGTTCTTCACTGTTGCAATCTGTGTCAGGGCCATCCGTGGGAGTTGTGTGTGTGCGCGCCCCAGCTTCTGTGGATCGTACGTCCCCTGGCACCTAGAGGAGTGGAGTGTTTCGGTCCTGTTCTTGGGTGTACATGTCACCCTTGGAAAGTGTGTTGTCGGAGCCATGCATGGCCTCCCACAGAGGGTCTGTCTGTCCACTTGTGCCCGGTGATGGTCACCTGCAGGGAAGCCTGTTTGTTCTCACAGGATCGTCAGGGAAGGGCAGAGTGTTTCCGTCATCTTGCAGAAAACGTGGAAGTAGAAGACGGCATGTCTGTGTTGCCTGGGTTCCTTTCCCGCTGTTGTGGTTTCTAGGTTTTGTACGTAGAGGCTTAGTGAGAGGTGGATCCAGAGGAGCTACGGATAGCATGAAAGTTGAATAGGACACCCATGGTTGGAAAGGTCATGGCTTGGGCATCCAGTGTTCTTGTCGTCTTTGTGACTTGAGAAGGACATGCCTTGGTCGGGCCCAGAATCTCTGAGGAGATCTATGAAGCAAGATGCGTAGGAGATGTCACCTTAGTAGGCAACCATCACGGGCAGATGGGTGGTGGGGATGGGGGGCCGTTGCCACAGTCAGGGAAACCTTGTCGAGACTGACATTTGGGTATGTAGGTTTGTGTTTTCCCAAAGACGGTTGCTTAGCCTTGAAAAGCCATCGTCCCTGTCACCAGTGCAGTGTAGGCAGCCCTGAAGGGTGCCACATCATTGTAGTAAGTGCAGTCCGTTCCCAAAGGATCCCCCTCTGGCAGAAGAGGTCCTTGCTGCACCCGGGATCTTAAAGCAGGTTCAAGTGTTGTCGTCCATTTTTAAGTCTATGGTAGTGATGTAATTTGTAGGGGTATAGAGTAGGGCATCCCTCAGGTCTGTATTTCTTTTGCAGTTTTCTGAACTCCATGTGTTGGGTGGTTGAGTGAATGAGTGAGCGAGTGGGTGGGTGGTTGGTTGGTTGGTTGGTTGGGTGGGTGGGTGGGTGGTTGGTTGGTTGGGTGGGTGGGTGGGTGTGTTGCTGGCTTGGACAGGGGTTAGGAATGGTTTTTCTATGGTTCAAGTTCTGTTAACATGCTGTGTACGGATTCTACTAATAGACATTTCTGCTTTCTAGGTCTGTGTGCCTTTCCTGGTGCTCATGTCCTGACGACGGAGGTTGCTGTTGTGATGGAGGGACCTGTGTCTTGTTTGGGAGGGGCCTGTGCTCCTGTCGTCACCTGGCCGGCTTGGAAGGACGTGTCTTGTGCTTGTGATGCCTCAGGGTGTAGCTTGTGCTTGTGGGGAGCTGACATGTCTCCCATAGGACCTGTGAGCACAGTGTTGTTTGTGAGTGAATAGTGTCCCTTCCTATGTGAGTGTGCCTATGAGTGTGTACACACACACACACACACACACACACACACAGACTGTGTTGGTTGGGTGGTCTCTCAATATTATTGTTTTATTTCAAGGATAGAAGAGGGAGACATAGAAGACATAGAATGGGAGAGCATTGTCTGGGGCCCATGGATTCCTGTGCTTATAGCATTTCTTCGCAAGTGTGGGTCCTGAGTCCACATGGAGGGGTTGGTTGGCTCCTATTGTGTGTTGCTGTTTCTGAGCCCTTGAATCATCAGCAGCACTTTCCCCTGCACCCCATCTCCCCTGAGCTACTCCATGTCGTGTCCCCATCAGCCATTTTTCAGTCCTACTTCCTGCACCTCATTTCATGTTGTGCCTCAGCTGCATTCGGTTGAATGTGTGTTTGGTTAGTGAAGCATCCATACCCCTGTCACCCTGTGTGAAGGGGGGCCACATCCTTTCAAGTGCTCGTCTGTTCTGTGCCCCCCCCCCCCCCCCGCATGTTTCTTGGAAGTCAAGAACCGAGGGGAAGGCTCCGTGGAGTCGCCGATGGATGATCTCAAGGTGGTTGGCATCGTTTGTTGGAAGCCGTGGACACGTCTGGCACAGCCTCCTTGTGTCCCACCAGCTGCCCCTCTCCCGCATCTAGTTTGGTCCATAGGGTGTTCTCCCCTGTCCCCGTTTCCATAGAAGTAGCAGGAAGGCAGCTGTGCACAGCCCTACCGTGTGAGGGGTGGGTTAGCATGTACAGGGGCAGCAGGATCCTCACCTGTGCTTAGTGGTGGCATGAATGCCCGTGAAAGCGCCCCCCCCCGGCCCCCCGCGTCAACGCAACTGGTTTGTAAAAATAGTGGGGCGCCCACCTGCTCATGCTTTTTATTGTGGATCCATGAATGCATTGTGCGGTCCGGTGCCCAAATCCCACTTGGCCCAGTTCCTCACTGCAGTGTGTTTGGTGGGCCTCACGTGATCATTGCTTTACCCGTCTGACATTTGCACCCCCCGCCCCCAATGTAGCCCGTTTGGGGTCAGCATATGTCTGCTCCAGTTCGTGTGCAAAGGCCACGTGTGTAATGGCGATGTGTAGCCGGGAGTCCCGTGTAGGCCACTTTCCCCATGTCCCCATACAGCCCACCCCCCCCCAAAACTTAGTTCTTCCTTTTTATCTGTCAAGTGCCCGTCCTCTTGCCCTGTTGCCAGATGAGCGTCAGTCCTTTCTCCGATACCGGCTTAAGGGGTGGATGGGCTGCCATCAACCAGGCATTTGCAGTTGATG
>NW_005873043.1:0-13690 GCF_000147115.1 Myotis lucifugus | reverse complement strand
CCCGCCGCCAGAGCCCCCATTGGCCATCTTTCTGGCGCCTCCCTCCCACCCACCCACCCACCACCTCAAGCACCCCGACCCCCCCAAAACCTTCCTGTGTATGCAGCCTAGGGTCGAAAAAGGCCGCAACTCAGGTGCCCATCCGCGGGGGAAAAAGGCGCGCAAAAGTGCACGTTCGGGTCTTTCATGGCTGTGGCTGCCGAGTCCTGCCGCTCGGCTTCATGCCTGTTAGCGCACAAATTAGTGCCGCTGGTCCCTGCCGAATGCAGCCTGTTGCCCGCCCCCCATTCTCCTTAGGGGGCCCATTCATTTTGAGGTGCCGGCCTGTCCCTGGGGCTTTTGTGGGTTCCTTGGAGCTGAATTGAATTTTCATGGACCTGAGTGTCGTCTGTCCTTGGCCATTCCTTCCTCGTTGTGTCCTCGACCTGGGAAGTTGGGGGGAGCCCTCGCCCAGCACCGCAGCATCGGCATGGATTACGTGGCGGGGCCCATGGCGAAAAGGGAAAGCACCGCTCCCGCCGGATGGTTTCACCTGTGTGTCCTCTGTGGGGTGGAGGGTGCTCATGTGTGTCTGTGTCCGTGCCAGCATGACGCCCCCTTGTGCCTATTCTCCGCGCCACCAGCTCCCTCCCCTCCCCCCGCGGATTCCATGTCTGCGGCTGAAAGCCTCCCGGTGCGTCTGCGCGTCAGTGAGATCGCGATTCCGTTCTGAAAAGCACTGACACTGGCAGTTTTGTGCGCTGCTGGCCAGCACAGGGACTAGCTGTTGGTGTTCAAGCCCCTCACCCCCAGAAACCATCCCGGCCCCTGATAATGCGCCCGCGCCCACTCAGTGCACCCCCTAGTGTAGTGCCCTCCTTTAGAGATGCCAGTTTCTCCTGTGTATCTTTTCGGGTTTGCTTTGAGCCTGTGCCCTCCTGAAAGTCAATGTTTGGAAGCCGACTGAGTCGGGTTCTTTGTGCTCACACTCCTTGTTTCCCCTCATGTCCCCTCAACCTGTGAAGTGGAGCCCAACTTCTAGGGCAGCAGAGTACGGCCCATGTAGTAGAGCAGCCGCTGCAAAAAGCGTGATGAAGACCATGGATTTGTGAGCCCTGAGCACCAGAGTTGTCTCCCACTGCTCCCCCTCCCTTGTGAGTGTCTCAGTAGTGTTTGTGCGTGGCTGGATCTTGTTGTGTCACCATGTGTGTGTGTGTGTGTGTGTGTGTGTGTGTGAACAAGCATGCCCTCCCCCCACCTCGCCCCTTGGTTACTTCCACCGCTGCAGCTGCTGTGCTCAATGACACAATTACTGTGTTGGTGTCCCTCTCCCCCAAGGGTGTTCCGTCAATGTTTTCCCTCAGCCCAGTGCTGCCCTGTGACCTGCACCTCCACCTCCCCCTCCCCCACTGTCACGTCAGCAGTGCTTTTTGAGGGAGTGATGTCCTGGTCTATGCCCCACCCCAGAGCTTGGGCGTATGTCTCTTGGAGGTCCTTCCCCATCACCCTGCTGGCACAGCATCCCCATCTACTGTGTCTTCTGGCTTGTGGGTGCTGCCGCTGGACCTTTCCCCAGTTCCCACCCTCACACAGCGTCCTGTCCCCAACGTTCAATGGAGTCACTGAGCCACAGTCAGAAGGGTTGTGGGCATAGGGACAAGGACAAGGACGAGGACAAGGACAGGGACAGGCAAACAAGTGAGTGCGGTGCAAGCTGGGGAGGGGTTCATGGGAGGTACATGGAGCGCAAGGGATTGGTGTGAGGACAGCCTGAGTGGCAGGGCAGAGTCTCAGGGTGTTTGGAGTCCAGGGTGGCCATTGCAGCTTCTTGGGAGTGGAGACTGCAGCTGAGCTCACTCCTTCCTGGCTCTGCTCTTTCAGGTTCATGTGTCCCAGTCCCCTTCCATGTCCATGGCTGTGGGTGTTGGTGGGCAATTCCGCCTGAGAGAGTCCTAGTTGAGGAAGCTGTGGCTTTGCAGCATGGTCTCCAGGCATTGGCCTCCAGCAGCATCATCGTGCTTCCTCGAGCCTTTCCCCTGTGGGTGGTGGGAAGGGGTGGGCCTTGGTCACGAGCTCTGCCCTCCCTCAGGTTTCCTATGCAATCTGTGTGTCCTGCACCTTTCTATCACACAGCCACTCCTGGTCTCCCCACAGCAGTCTCTGACAAGCCTCTCCATGTCCCCTTTTCCAACCTCAGCTAGTGTCTGCCCAACAGCCACCCAGCAGCCTTCCTGTCTCCCAGGAGCCTCGCTGTTCAGACCTCCATGTCTTTGGGGCCAACCCCTAGTACTCACCTCTTTGCCTTCTTTCCTGCTTTGTCTCTGTTCCCAGGAGCCAGTATTTCCTTTCCCTGTATTCTCCAGAATCCTGTCTGAGTAAGCATTGCCAGTCTGCAACTGCTCCAATGCTTCCCAAGTTCCCTGTCATCTCCCCTGAAACCCATGTCCTTCTTTGGGAGCTTTCATTCCTCTGCTGTGACCTCTGGGAGGCTGGCTCTTCGTCCTGTGAGCACACTGTATTCTACCTGCATCCTGCCTGTGCCTTCCCCCCATCCTGCCATGGGAAGTGGCAGCCTCCCCCATTCCCCAATCCCACCACGTGCTCCTTGGCATCCTGCCCTCAGTGGGAGCTCTGTGCTGTCACTGCAGCGCCACTCCCACCCGTTCAGACATGAGGGTGGCCAGCTCTTCCCTGTGTGCTCAGGCTCAGATACTCACGTCTCTGTTCAGCAGCGCATGTAAGTGAGGTCAGCAATTGGTCTTCACCCCCGTCTTCAGAGTGCATTTCCAGGGAAGCCATCGTATCATCCTCCTCTCCAGCCATGTCTGGCCTTATCATTCCTATTTGAGCTGCCTGTGAATCCAAGTGAGTTAGCCTTGCCCATGCACATTTCCTGTACATGCCTTCATTTTCCATCCAGGTGATTATGGGGTACAGCCCAGTAGGGGTTGTGTCAGTCATTTCCCTGTCTTACCAGTCATCACCCTTTTTGGTCGGAAATGCATGTTCTGTAGCTGTCGTGTCTGTACATTTCTGCCAGCTCAACAGGTTCCAGCAGAGTCAGGTAAGCATTCACTTGCCTGAAAGGGTCTCTGCTGCTGCCTTGGCATTGCGTGTCCTTGCTTGAGCCCCTCGACCCGGCCAGGGCTGTTCCTTCTAAGGAGCTGCTGGAACTGTGGAGAGAGGTGTGTTGTTTGCATTTCTGTTACAGACCCCCCCCCCCTCACCAGGGAGTGTTAAGGTGTCAGGTGCACAGGCTGTAAGGGGATGGGTGGAGTGCAAGTCAGCAGAAGGGGTGTCTGAGACTGCAGCGTGCAGTTGGGGAGCACGTGGGGGAGGATTAGGGGCTTTTTACTTGCGTTTGAAGTGTCCCGTCGTACAGGTACAGTGGTAACATTTCTCAGGTCCTCCCTCCACAGGAATCCTTGCATTTGAAGTCCTCACAGCCTCTCCATAGGCTGGATGTGTGTGCGCTCAGTCCAGTTTCTTTGGTTGTGCCCCCAAAAAAGTCCCGGCGTCTGGGAATAATCCAGGTTTTCATGGTCCAAGGTTGGATGCTCTTCCCTAAAAAATGTGGTTTTAGTGGCTGGGAGTTTTGGGCTCCAGCAGCCTTGGGGGTGCAGATTGCTGCTTTATCAGCCCTCTAGACCCTTCAATATGCGGCTTATGGTATCGCCCGATTGGGAAGTCTGTTCATTGTGGAGTTGTGCCCTCCGACATCTCTACAGCAGCTTCTTCCCCTGGGAGCACCATGGACTTGTGGAGCAGGGAGGATGCGGCTCTTGTCTTCCTGGCCCAGCCCCTCCAGCTGTTTTATTTTTTCGGGACAGGTTCTCTGCCCGCGGTCCCAGGAGTTCCTTTCCATTCGGGGGCCCCAACTAGCTGCAGCCGCCCGTCTGTTCTCTCCCATCCTGCGTCTCTCTGCGTCCCGTTATTCCTTACTGTTTGCCAAGCCCCCCCCCCCCCCCAATTCAAAAGCGCAGTTCGAATGAAGACATGTTCTCTGCCTCAGCAAAGGAGGGTCCCCGTTGCATGCAAGAAAAAAATTATCCAGGTTTGCCGGATGCGGCGGGCTGACGGGGCCCCTTGGTGGATCTGAGCATTGATTTGCCGGCAGCAGGTGCTTCTTCGTTGACCTCTGGAATGTTTCTGTGATTGTGGCCAACCTGCGGGAGTGAGATGATAGCAGTCACCTATGCGGTGCCGTGAGTTTGTGTGGTCTGCTCTTCCGACAGCCGAAATGGGGGCTCAAGTATAGACGCAAGTAGCCCATGGTGTCGAGAGGGTGGGGAGCTCGCACCTTTCTCTTATAAGCTTCCCTCAGAAGGAAGCTGCGCCACTGGGTCTCATTGTTAGTTACTGGGTCTCAGGGTTAGGGGCGCGGGCCAGGGCTCACCTTTTCCCGCCTGCAGGTGAGCCTCATCGCAATGACAAAGAGCCCAGCCCCCAGCGCGCCTTTTCTGGTTCTGGAGGCACCGGAAGCCCCGAACGACACTTTACGGCTCTGCCGTCTCTGCTGGCCCTGCTGGCCTCTCTGCTGTCCGGCCAGAGACAGCGGTCCCGTCAGGGAGGAGGGTGGTGTCCGAGGCGGGGGATTCAGTCCCCGCCCTGAGGAGAGGGAGCTGTTCCCGCCGCAGCGCACAGTAGGTTCCTTCGGGGGCAGGTGCGACCGTTGTCCTGTCAGCCGCTTGGCGCCTTCTTTGCTTTGGGTTCCAGGAAAGGGCCCCGGGCGTGTGTTCGGGGCTGAGGCAGCGCGCTGCGGGCCTCCCTGGAGCTGGGACCTGAGGCTGCAGGTGAGCGGGGCTGAGCGCGGAGGGAGGAGGAGCGGGAGTGCGGGCGCTGAGGTGCTCGGGGGGGCCCGTGGTCCAGTGGGTCGGTCACAGTCGGGCAGGTGCGGGTGCGCTTCCCATCCACGTGCGCGTGTCACGGCCGTGGCGGTGCCGCGTTCCCGCAGCGCATTCCCCGGCGTCCCCGGTCCTCCCGCCCCCAGAGGACAGGCTGTCACAAGCGCTTTGCTCCTTCCCCTGCGGGGTCCTCTCTTGGCCGGTCGGTCGGGCATTTCTCGTTCCTGGCGTGTGGTCATGGGTTCCATTGGTTGCAATGTGTGCCTGCGCCCGACTGTGCTTCGTGCGGACACGAATCTTCCCGCTCTGCTCCCATTTCCGGGGCTTTTCGGGCTTGTCTGCGTGCTCCCTGTTTTCCTTGAAGTCACGGGAGACGGAGGCGGGAAGAGTGTGGACTGTCTTTGCGGTTTGCCTGGCGAACGGGTGCGAGGCTTCCCCGTGCTGTTCCTCAGGGAGTGCGGAGGGCTCGGTGTGGTCATTTCAGCGTGAATTCGCACTGCTCGCCCGCCTACCCTGAGGCCCCGCAGTCCTCCTGCACCACCGCAGCCCTGTCTTCCCGGCAGGTTTCCACGGAGAGGTCTGGTTTTGGGTCGGGGTCACTGCGGGCATCGGTCTGGCTTTGCGTTCTCAGGCTCCCGCTGGGGGCTGTGCACGGCTCGGCCTGGTCCCACTTTTCTGTTTCCTGTCATTTCCTGCTTTTCCTGCGCCGCGTCCATGGTGATACTTGTTTTCCCGTCACATGTCATGTCGGCATGTTCCTCCCGGATCGAGTTTCTGTTGGGAAGGGGCCATGGAAGTCCTTGGCCCGGTCCCATCCCAGTGCCCGCTCTAGTCCTGGGCTCTCGGAGCGGCGCGAAGACATCCCTGCGCTGCGATTGTGAGAAGGTGATTTCCAGAGTCAGGGACGCCGCTGGGTGTGTCCGCGGTTTCTGCTCTTGGTCAGAGACGCCCTCCGGGTGTCATCCCAGCAAGGGCATCGCTGTCATTGCTGCGGGAGCCCCTTCGGCCATTTCCTCAGGTGGATTTTACTGAGTCTTTGCTCGCTCGCGGTCGCTGCCTGTGCGGGCTCCTGATCGGCTCCGGTGCGTGTGCTTCTCGGTGGACGTCCTGCTTCTGCAGACGGGTCCGCATGCTGTCCTGTCCTGTCCAGGCGTCTGTGCGCCGCCTTTCCTGATGTCATTGCTGGCTCAGGAGTCTCCGTGCGGGTTTCCAGGCTGCTGTGCGACGTCGGCCTGTGAGTCTTCTCCGCTCAGTCAGCCATGGACGCTTCCGGCTTGAAGCTCACCGCGTCCGCCGCTGCTGCTTGAGGGGCTGCTTGAGGTTGTTGTTCAGACCGTCCGGCTCCGCTGCGCTTCCACGGCTCGGAGTGCGGCTTCCGTTCCTCTGCTGCCGCCTGGTGGCTGCCAGTGGGATGGCGCGGTCTTTCAGCAGCGGTGGGACCTGGTGCTGTTCCGTTACCCTTTCTTAGTGCCTTGGTGTGTCTAGGTCAGTGGTCCCCAAACTTATTTGGCCTACCGCCCCCTTTCCAGAAAAAATATTGCTCAGCGCCCCCTGGAAATTAATGTTTTTTAGATTTTAATAGCAATTAAGCAGAAAGATATATGCCCCCAAATGCACCTGTGGCCATCACCGCCCCCCTGGATCGCTGCAGCGCCCACCAGGGGGCGGTAGCGCCCACTTCGGGAATCACTGGACTCTAGATCATTTTCAAGGCTGCCTATGACATGCTTTCCTCCCTTCCTTCCTTCCTTCCTTCCGTTTGTTTGCCTGCCTGCCTGCCTGCCTGCAAGCAGCTCAGCTGATGTGAGCATTCGCTGTGTCACTGCTTCCTGCCAGGCCAGGTGTGCTTTGGACATCGGAGTTCGGCTGCCCTTGGGGTGTCTGCTAACTGTGCACAGGAAGCCCTTCCATGACTCGTGTTCCTCTCCAGAGCCCCTGCAGGTTCCTTGTGCAGTTTCCCCTGATCTCATAACCGTCCTTCTCTCCTCTGGGACCGACAATGCCTCGCCTGCAGCCTAGGGTGCCTGTCCGCTGAGGTGCCCCATGACAGTCGTTCGGGGATTGTGCTTGTAGGAGGTGTGTGCTCCGGCATCACGGGCCACCTGTGTTCCTGAAAGTGGCACAGACTCACCGTCCTCTGTGCATGAGGCAGCGGATCTCCGTGCCATGACAAAGGAACGCTGTTTCCGGTGCTGCCTCTGGCTTGTCTTCCTTTGGTTTTCCCTGCTTGCTTTGCTAGATTCCTGCCCTGCTTCCTGTGTGTGCTTCCATCCAGGGCACCTACCCTCCTTCTAGCGTCATCCCTGGGGCCTGGCTCTCCATGAAAGGGGGCCAATGACTGCTGGGCTTCTTTGCCGCTGACATTGCGTGCTGCATTGCTGCCTTCTGCTGGCTGCAGGGAACATCTCCCTGTCTCAGTGTTTTCACAGAGGTGGTTTCTTCAAGCAAGGATGGCACTGGCTCTTTTCGCACACTTTCTGTCACGTGTGTGTGTGCATGGTGGCATCTGGGTGTGGTTCCACATCATCAGTCACGGGCAGTGATGTTGTGTGGAGTCCTTTCTGCCATTTCTTTGTGTGCGGCCGTTTCCCCTGGTCTGCTTTGTTAGGGTGTCTGCTCTGTGGTCTCCTTATTGGTTCCTTGCCTGGGCAATGAAGCCTTGTCAGCCCTGGGCTGCCGGGACACTGCTTTGCATGTTTCCCTGCGCTGCATCGTGCTGTGCTAGGAGATCCTTCCCATATCAGTTTGGTTCAGTCCTTCATGATTTCGCCTGCAGCTTTCCAAGGTGCGTCCCCGCCCGGGTATGCCAGCGGTTTCCCGTCAGCCTGTCTTCCATGTTGGCGGGTTCAGATTGGCTGTGTCTGCTGTTCCAAGGCTGAGGACGGACCGGCCATCCCTTCTCTGTGCTGTGAAGTGCGCGCCACTTCCTTTGTGATCCTTTGCTGCCGTGTTGTAGCTATTTTTGGAACAGCAGCGCATTTCAGGAAAGGCTTCTGAGAGTGTTGTTTCCTGCTTCATTTCAGGTCTTCCGTGATCTGTCTTTTGCCTTCTTCTCCGGTTTTCAGCCTCTGCTTTTCCTGCGATCACGTCCTCTTGTCGGTCTCCTCCATTGTGTGCCAAGCACCCATGGAAGCGTGCCCCCTCACTGTGAGCCTGCTTCTCTGTTTCTGTCTGGGTCCCTGAGATGTGCTGTTGAGGCTGCTCCTTCTTTGGAGCCTTGCTGTGGCTGCCTGCAGGCCTGGGCAGTGTTGTCTCTGTCCTCCTGACCGTTTGGAGTTTGATTTCGGGGTATGGGCCTTTTGTTAGCATGTTGTGGTTGCTGTGCTGTTCCACTGTGGGGATTGCTGTCTGTGTGTTTGCGCAGCTTGACTATGGCCTGAGGTGGTGCCCGTTCCTTTTGCCGTCTTCCCTGCCGTGCAAGTCCCATCATTTCTTTCCTGCCCGTGAGTTGTTCACTTGGGCTTCTATGTAGTTCCACGCTGTTTGTCGATGTCCCCCATGGTGACCATGAGGTGCACTGCAGGGAATCCCTTCATGTCACAGTCCCATCACTCACTGACTTTCCAATTCTCCGCAGGGATGTGTGACGGCAGCTCGGTGGCATTGCTCCCTGGGAAACGGTGACGTCTGTCATCCACTGCGGCGAATGATTTCTGAGCGCCTGCCAGGAAAGGTGAGTGCTGCCCCTGCCGTGCGGTCCCTGTGCTCTGTCCTGCGCTGTGCTGTGCATTGTGCTGTGGCATTTTCAGGTTGGCCTGCTGCCTTCCTCCTTGCTGTGTGTGCTGTCGTGGTAGCCACTCTCTGTGGGTTGGTTCGGTGCTGGCCCTTGCATGTGCTCCTAATCCTTGAAACATGCTGTGTGCTTTCCAGCACTGGCAGCCTTGTGCTGTGCGTTATGGCCGTGAGTGTCTGGTGGCTGTCGCATGCTGGTCTGCCATGATCCTGTGTGTGTCGTGCCTTCCTGTTCCCGGTACACTGACTGCAGCCACACTGACGATGCGGCAGGGTCCATTTCAGTGGTGACATGGGCAGCACTTGTGGCCAAGTTCTACTCAGGCCACTGTCGTGCTTAGGAGGACAGTGTGTGCATGTTCCCTGCCCCGTGGTCCTAGAATGTCAGTCACCATTCTGTTGACGTTGCCATTAGCATGTGCAGCAGAGCACAAAATGGGTCTTTTCCACACGGTTGTTCATGCTCTTGGATAGCTGTGTGGTTCCCGTGTCATGAAGTTGCCTTCTGTTCCATGACATGTCCTGCTACCTGCGTGTGTGTTGCAGTTTCACCAGCTGGAAATTTCCCCTCCTGTTTCCCCTGCGGGGGTTTCCCCTTTGTTACCGCTGTGCTCAGCTGTCCTGTCCGCTCGATTGCTGGCCTTGTGCATGACGTCTGTGGGCATTAAGCTGCTACTCCTCACCTGAGATGTGTGCGTGCCGCTGCTTGCCGTTTCCATGGCAGCAGCATGGCGGATGCAAGGTGAGTACTGCCATGTGCATGAAAGGAATCTGTGAGCCTGTTCACAAACCACAGGGTAGGGAAAGGATGTCGCAAAAGAAGCATGGCATTGCAGCGCTGGAAATATGACAGAAGCCTTGCAAAGAAAGTGCTGTGTCTGCCCAGTAGTGCTGCGGTCCATGGTTGCTGCAGTGCTTGCTGTTACGATGCTGTCTCCCTGTATTTCACTGTAGCAGTGACAGCGCTTTCAGAGTGCTTGCCTCATGTCCCTTGTGATGCAGTGCTTCCAGTTCTGAGTTGGATGTCACATGCTGTTGAAGCTCCAGATGAGCAAGCTTGCAGCTCGCCATGTGTGCAGGTGAGGTGGGTTCCGTTAGGAAGATCCATGCTCTGCCAGAGTTTGGTCCCGGTGATTCCTGTATGGTCCTCAGAAATGATGGCATCACTGCAGGCTGTGCCTGCACCCACTTGAATGGGAGGCCAGTGCCGCATGGGGACGAGCCATGTCTTGGAATCATGGCAGCCTTCACTTCTTCAGGCACTACTCATGGCTCTAGTTTGGTGGCGGTGCCTCCTAATCCATTGAGAAGCCATCCCATGCCATCCACGAGAATCCATTGACCATTGAAGATTCCCAAGGGCATGATGGCCATGCACACTGTGCAATGTGTTGCATGGCATGCCATTCCTGAGGGAGTAGAGCCATGGATCCATTCTATGGGAAATTTCCCCTCTCTGACAGTGTGTGCTGCATTACTGTGATCTTCGTGACTGGGTCCAGCAGAAGCTTCCTTATTGAGTGCGCTGGCCATGACAGGCAAGGAATCGGGTGTTTCCACATGCGTGCCATCGTTCCAGTATTTGTGAAACTGTCCATGGAGTATGTTTCCGGAGTGCTCAGTTCTCGCTCCGTTATGCTCAGTCTCTGCACAGAATACTTGGGCTTTCGATTGCATCTGCAGTGCTGTCTGTTACGGCAGTATTTCCGAAGGCAGCTTAGCTGACAGGTCCATGACAAGTCTTTTCACAAGGTGTAGTCATGGCATTCATTCCCAAATGAGAGCTGTCATCACCTATGCCATCTCCCACTCTTAGCAGCCACCTAATGCCAGCAGAATCCATTCACCCCAAATTTGCTGCCAGATGCAAGGGTCATGGATCCCCCCAAACATTGCAGTGCCTTCAGCTCATCTGTGCTGTGCTTGTTTCCTCGCCATGCGGTGCAATGCTGACACATCGTCTGAGATCCCCTCCAAGAGGAAGCACTGTCCCACCGAGTCCAGCATCAATGCCATTGTTTCTCGTAGGAACGCCTGAGTGCCGTTGATGGCATGGCTGCATGCCGTGCTGTGCTCCTCTGCACTGAGCCGCTGGTCTTTCCCAATGATTCCAGTAATGTCTCCCTTTCTGTGGAGTCTTTACTCTGGGGGTTCCCCACATGATTTGGGAATTTTCTGTTGGGAAAGAAAGGTGTTGGTGCCCCGAAGAACGTTTGCCGTGTTTCCTGCAGGTGCTGTGGGAGCACCATTGCCAGCCCCGCCTCTAGTATTCTGCGCTGAAGGTTTTCACAGACATGAGGGCAAGTAGGATTTCCAGTTGGCAGGCCCTTGACAGCAAGCTAGCCAGCTGTGCATTCTGTGAGGAATGGGCCTGTGTCCTCCCTCCTGGAGGTGTGTGCGTGGAAGGCTGTCCACAGCCCCCACCTTGGGCATTGACCTGATGTCTAAGAGGCAGGCTTGTGAGTCTCAGCATCCCGGGACTGATTACGTTAGGATGCTTCCGCCACTCTGAGGGTGGCTTATTCCCTCGTGCCACGGGGGAAAGAAAGACCTCAGGAAGGGCGCACCCTTTGGCATTTGGGCCCATTAGGCAGTATTTCTGCCTGGCAAGGGCTGGTTGCTGCTTGGATCATTGCCCTCTGGCCACAGCTGGGTGACGGCACAGCCGTTTCCAAGTCTGCCCCTACAGGGCTGTCTTCCTTTGGGTACTTCCAGCTTCGCAGGTCACGTGACACTCAGGTTTCTAGGTGAATTGGTGTGTTTTCTTGCCTGGCAGATTAGTGCATGTAGTTGTGGGCTGTGTCGGGTGTGCCTTTTCCAGGGCCGGCAGTGAGATTCTGATCAATGGCATGTCATGGGAGGTGTGTCTGTTTCAGCTCCAATGGGTTGCTGCTGTCTCTTGTGTGTCAGAGATTTCGGGTGAGCCTCTGTTCTCCCTGTGCTTGGCCATCTTTGGTGATGATGTGCGTCACCAATGTGTGGCAATGGCTTGGCTCCTGTGCTGGCTCAGGGGTTGCTCCCCCTGTGCTCGTTCCCGTGCCGGCTCCTCTCCTTTCCTGCCCTGTGTGTGCTGAGCCATGCCATATGGTGCCCTTGACGTGGCAACGCACCATGGCCTGTAGGCTGCAGGGTGGGTGCGGAGTCAGCATTCATGGTTGTCTGTGTTGTTTCCCTGTGCCTGTGTGATTGCTTTCTTACAGTGAGAAAATGGGTTCTGCTGCTCGTGTGCCATTTGTGCTCCAGCAAAGCCCAAGCTCACTTTGCCATTCTTCACAGTGGAGCCTTGTGCAGTGCTCTTCTTCTTCTCATGTCTGCTCGGTTGGATGTGGATTGTGACTGCTGTGTTGAGGTGATGGTGCCTGCAATATGGGTTCTTTGCCCGTCCATGGAAGTCCTCCAGGCTGCCATGCACAGATCATGGCAGCAGCTGAGCCATGCCAGAGGGTTCCGTTCACAGCCTCTGTGCTATGTCAGGCTCCCATTTTCATGGCCATTGCCAAAGATGCCTTCCACCCCATACCAGACCATTTGCTGTCACTTACCTAGCTCGCAGAGAGCCGTTACAACTTCCATGCAAAGATCTCTATGCAGTGCCAGAGACTCCCTGGGCCCAGCCCCATGTGATCTGCCTGCAATGTGTTCAAGCACTTGGAAGTGAACATGTGGTTCATGCCACCTGTCTGCAGGGCAGTGAGCTATGGTATTGAGTGTTTTGCAGGACAGTGGCGACTCCGTGGTTGCCTGCTGTGATTCAGGTACAGCACTCATGAGCGATGGCTGCTGAACTGCATGATCCCTGCCTATGTGATCGCTCCCTGGAGTTCCTCTGAAGAGCGCCTTCTGTGCTTCACAACATGGGCGCGGCTGCATTTCTGTCTTTGTTCCACAATGCTGTCATCCGCTCCATTGTGCTTGCTCCCCTTTCCGGGTGTGTGTGCTTGCCTGTTTATCAGGGACGCCCTGCACATGTACTGTGAGGTGCATGGTGGTACTGCTGATGCACAGGTTACTGTGGCATGCATGTGTGCTCCGTGCCCCGCCTGCTCCCTTACTCTGGGTCTTGCACACAGTGCTCCAGTGTCCTGCGTCATTTCCTGTCTGTGTGAAGCTGCAGGGGTGGTTGTGCTTGGATTTTTTGGGGGGGCATTACATGGCCTCTGCTTGTGCCCAGTAACTGGGAGAGTGTGACTTGGATTTGTCTGTGCCTTTGCCTTCTGTTATGCTCTCTTGCTCCTTGTTGCTGCTCCTGCCAGGGTTTTGCTTGTTCAGTTCAGAGGGTAAGGAAGTTGTCCACGGCATTCTCTGTGTGCCAGGAGCAGGTGTCCCCATCCTCTTCCTTTTGCTGGCTGACGTACGTCTGATTCCTGCACTTCTTTGAAGGGAACTTTCGGTGTGGGAATGACCCAATGGCTGCCTTGCCAAAGCTTGCTGCACCATGGTGCTTGCGCCCTGCGTTCCACTGTGAGTGTCCTTGGCGTGTGGGAATGGCTGCCCGGTGCTGTCTGTCCTGTGCGGATGCTGCATGGCTTGTGTGCATGTCTGTGCTCTGCTTTCATTTGACAGACTTGCTGGGTTGCTCTGCCCTTGCGGTCTTATCCTTGGGACCCTGTGTGTGTGTGCGGTTATGAGTTCCACAGTGCCTGCCTTGTGCTGCTGGTCAGGAGCCATTGTGGCCCTTTGCTGTGGTGCTGTCATGCCACTCATCTCGTCTTCCAGGATTCCTTCCTGGTGTTAGGTTCCTCGGGGTTTGCTGTCCCCGCTTCCTGTGTTTGCCCTGAACCCCTTCCAGAACCGCCCTTGCTGTGCTGCCTTGCATTTCGTGCATTGCCTTCCTGTTGCTTGCACTGTGGTGCTCCCGTGCTTTGCTGCCTTCGCTGTGCGCTTCTGTTTCCGGGAAGGCCTTCCAAGGTTGCTGTGCTCATGGTGGGGCCCATTGATGGTGCCTGGTGTTGTGGCCTTGCTACGCTTCGCCTTCCTGGTCTGTGTGCTCTGCAATTCCTCCACGTGGGGCCAGGGGTTCTGCTCACAAATGTTGCCAGCTTTGCGTTGCTCCTTATCATTTGCTTGCTGCTAACGCTTTCAAAACCGGTTCAGTTTAGAAGAGTGTTGCAGAGGCATAGCATAGGGAGGGGGTT
>NW_005873042.1:29516-47253 GCF_000147115.1 Myotis lucifugus | reverse complement strand
AGGGGCTAAGTTACCTACCTTAGGTTCTCATGGCACTGACCCTTGCCCTGTAATAGACAGACCTTGGGTGAGGAAGGACTGCATTGCCCAAAGGTGACAGTGGCCTTGAGTACCCTCTCGAGCACTGGAGGTCTGTCTCCATACTCCGACAAAGGGCTTAGGTGGGGTCATCAAAAGGACAAAGAGCCGAAACCGGTTTGGCTCAGTGGATAGAGCGTCGACCTGCGGACTGAAAGGTCCCAGGTTCGATTCCGGTCAAGGGCATGTACCTGGGTTGCGGGCACATCCCCAGTAGGAGATGTGCAGGAGGCAGCTGATCGATGTTTCAAACTCTCTATCTCTCTCCCTTCCTCTCTGTAAAAAATCAATAAAATATATTTTTTTAAAAAAAGACAAAGAGTTATGCATGAGGGGCCTGGTCAGGAAGGAGAAAGGGATGTTGTAGGGGCTAATAGAGAAGTAAAAATAGTTTACACCTAAAAGCTTATCAGCCAATAGTCCTTCCTGCTTCTCCAGGCCACAGGTTACCCATCTGTCTTATTAACCCTCTCTATTGAGTCACCTGCCTTTCCTTTCTGGCTTCAGAGCATTTTAGTGCTCTCAGGTGGCCTCAGATTGACACCCTGGGAAGTGGCTCTGTGTGGGCTGTCTGTTCCCAGTGTCCCGGGCATACCTGCAGCCTGAATTAAGTCCCCATGTGTTCAGCAAAGCAGTGGTCTGAGCCATCTCCTAGTTGGGAGTTTTGACTCCTGATCCAGCTGGGACATGGAAAAAAGAATTTGGATCGACTCCAGATAATGTGAAAACCAGAATCATAGCTTGTTAGGGCTGGAAGAGCCCAGAACGGTCATCCAGACCAGCCCACTGATCTACAGAAGAGGAAATTAGGACCTAGATAGGGAAAGTAACTTACCCAAGGTCATATAAGGAAACATTAACACAGCGAGGGTAGAACCTAGGACTCCCAGCTCAGTGCTCTTTGCATGCCACGCTTCACATAGCCTTTGGTCAACTGGAAAATGGCCTGGGTAACTGTGTGTTTCCTGCTGTAGGGGGAAGAGGTAGTGCCAGAGACGCCATGTGAAATCCTCTACCAGGGCATGCTGTATAGCCTCCCCCAGTACATGGTAAGAGGTGGTGGGGTAAGGACATGGTAAGAAGTTGCCCTTCGCTGCTTCAAGGAACAGACAGCTGAGAGTCATTTCCAGCTGAGATGTCCATCATTTCCGCTTGTTTCCTGAGCTTTCACTCCTCAGTCGAGGCTTTCTCTAACACATTAGAATTCTGAGCTTTCCTCGGGGCTCCTGCAAGAGGAAGGGGGACTTGGCGGTACTCCCTAGTCCTTTTGGAGGGATAGAGATCAAGATGGGATCTGTGCAGGGGTGTATTGGGGGCCCTCGTCCCTCTGAGGTCTGCTGTGGTCTGTCATGTTCTAGATAGCCTCAGGCTAAGAATGGTGAGGATGCTGATGGTCAGGGTTAGAGGAAGGAAAGGGTAGAGGACGTGAAATCTTGCTTATGCCTCCCACTTTATTTCTAGGCCTTGTCCCTCTCACTTTGCCTTTCCCATCTTCCTCTCTGGAAAGAGCAGTCTTGAAGCACAGCAGCCTGTCAGCTCCCTTCTGGCTCCTGACTCTCACAGGCAGGCCTCTCAGGACTGGACACCTGGTTGCCCCTCTGGAGGCTGGGGAGATCTGGTCATTGAGGGAAGGACTTAGAGGAAGACTTTAAAACACTTCCCATAGGACTGTTGAGGCATTGAGAAATAGCCTTGTTGCATGGGATGGATTCCTCATTTTCTACTTTCCAGATTGCTCTGCTTAAGATTCTGCTGGCTGCAGCTCCCACCTCCAAGGCTAAGACAGACTCTATCAATATTCTGGCAGATGTCCTGCCTGAGGAGATGCCGTGAGTGCTTCAACTGTGGCGGCGGCTGAATACTAGCTGTCTTGTCCGCGAGGTCTCTCTAGTCCCCACCCCACCTGGTTAACACAGGGATTATCTCCAAAGAGATCTCCCTTCCCCCAGCAGTAGCCCCTTTCCACCGCAGTGCTCTCTGCTGTGCTCCTTTTAGCTCAGAATTGAGGGTCTGGAGGGCAGTATGCGTGCCAGCGACTGGCTGCACAGGTATGTGGGTGGACATTGCCAAGGGATGAGCTTGCCAAAGGAGAGAGAGAAACAGAGTCCAGAGGAGCTTTTCTCCAGACAGGCTTATCAGCAGGAACTCGGGAGGTTTCCCTAGCACAGAAACTCAGGTTTCCTAAGCTCTGGCTCTCCTGTGTACATCGTATCCGATCCAAGTATGTACTGTGTAGAAGCTCTCTCCAGCCACCCTCGACATTGACCCCTCCTGTCCCTATTGTAGCGTCACTGTTCTCCAGAGCATGAAGCTGGGCATCGATGTGAACAGGCACAAGGAGATCATTGTAAAGAGTATTTCTGCCCTGCTCCTGCTGCTCCTCAAGCACTTCAAACTGAACCACATCTACCAGGTGAGCAGCTAGGAGCGCTTCTCCACGGGTCTTCGTGTTCACTAGGCCCTGTCTCCTAAAGAAGGGACACCAGGGCCCTTGTAATCCAGCTGAGTATCTTTCAGCCTTTTCTTTGTCTCACTCAGGGAATCAAAATGCCTGTTGTACAAGCTTGGGGTGGAGATATGGTGTGGGATGTGGGGAACTGTTCTAGAAAGGTGCTGATGTCTATGTCCTTTGAGCATGATCTGAGGGTTGTGGGTAGGAATCTCTGCCCAGCCAGCTTTAAAACAATGGGTGATAGGATTCAAGCATTCTACAAAAATGGAGGGCGGAGTGGCATGTTGAGAATGGTTTTCTATATGCGAAGCACCTTTCTAACATTTGAGATCTAATTCTGAATAAGGCATGTTTCTGGCTCTTAAGGGCTTAGAGGTCTTGTAAAGGATACAGATACATAAAGATCCAATCGTAGAGTGATAAGCACAGTTAAGCATTGCCTGATAGGGAAATACCTAATCCAGCCTGAGGTGAAGTGACTTCAACCCGAGTCCTAAAGAGAGATTAGCTACAATGTGGGAGTTGTCAGGGAAAGAGGACAGGAAGCACTTCAAGCAGAAAAGCTAATTTGTGAAAGTCCGTAAGGCTGGAGGGGACAACAGGGAGGACATAACACATGTGATAGCGCACAATTATTAAGTACCTATAATGGGCCGGGCACTCTGTTAAGCTTGTGTGGGATCTCAATTAATTCTCTCAGCCCTATGAGGTAGGTCTTACTTTATGCCTGTTTTATAGAGGAGGAAACCAAATCTAGGAAAGGTTAACCTGTTTCCTCATAAACGCATTGTTTGCCGTGCTGAGGAGTTTAGACTTGGTTCTTCTGTAAGCATACATTGCCATAAGCAAGGTATAGGGGAAGATGGAAGCAGTAATGGATGGTCGCTGTGGTGAGACCATGGGGGAGAGGAGGCATCTCATTCCTGCACAGAGGCTCTGCTCTGTTTTCCTCCTGTGAAGTCAAAACCAAGCTTGCTGGTGGAAGAGCAGGTCCTTAGAGTGCAGGGGAGGCCCTGCAGGGTCTGTGTCCATGGCAGGCTTGACTATTTTAGTACATTCCGGGACATCTGTAGGTTTGTTAGCGTGTCCTGGGTGCTCACACGTCTGCTCATGTTTGCTGAGCAGCAGCAGGGCTGGGAGGAGTTGGGCCTGGTGGGAGATAGTGGTCCTAGTAGAAAGGACAGAGAACTGAGGATGTCTGCTTCTGTTTGCTTCTCTTGGTGGCAGTAGGTGGATCAACAGCCAGACAGGAGGGTGGCTTGATGGGTCTTGCCAGTGTGTGTCAGTGGCAGTGAATCCTGACAAGGCTACAGACACATCTAAAACTGAAAAAAGTTTTCCATCACTTGATAGAGAGTATGTATCGTCTCCTCCATCTGGGGCGTTGGGGAAAAAACCCTGGGTCAGCTGCCAGGGGGAAAGATTTGAGCAAAAGAGAGAAATGGGCAGCACCAGCTGACGCCTCCCCTGTAACCACACATTTAGGGGCAGAGGGCAGCTTAGCTTGCTACCAAGGCTACTTTTTGGTAATCAGGAAGAAGGAGGGGATTTAAAACAGCACAATTTTCTGCCTTTTCAACCCAGTTTCTGCACTGTCCTAGCAGTCTAGGTTCTGGATCTGGAGAAAATTGTGTCTGGTGCTCTTCAGTGTATCTTAGGCAAAATCCAGATGGCATAACTTCACGACACTGCCTCCACTAGGTCTTCCTGGACACAGACCCCATCCAGATTCAGGAGAGCAAAGTGGAGCCCCTGTGCTGTGGTGTTATGCTCATAAGAGGTCCTCGACTTATTCTCAGTGCAGTATCTGTTGACTGAAGGGCTCTTGGTTCGTTCATTAAAATATGACATTCTAAGTACAGGGAACCACACAGACTGGCATGGAGCCCACATTCCAGTGGCCCATTTGGTTATGTGTTGTCTCCATGCTGGCTGAGTGATGCCAGCAGCTGCTGGGGGTGAGTTGCACCTGTCCTTGCTGTGTCAATCACAGTTGAAACACTAGGAGCCAGAGCTTTGGTGTGGAAGACAACTCCCTCGGGGTTGCCTTCCTTTCCTGTTGAGCTTAAGAGCAAATCTCACAGCAGTTCTGTTGATCGGTAATAGGGCTTTCTCTCCGGTTTATGTTTTGTGCTTTTGGTCAGGAGTTTGCGACCTATATAACACTACCGATTGTCCCCCTCCAGGTAGGATGGGCGAGCTGGAGACGATTCTCCCCCTTCCCAGGCAGAAAGACTGATAACACAGGCGGCCAGTGGATATCTTTAGGGATGGATGTTAGATTTATATTTGCCTGTTTTTCATACAGACCTTCTATTTTCCCCCAAATAAGCAGCCCTTTCCACTTTGATGTTTTAATTCAGTTTGAATATGTATCACAACATTTGGTATTTGCCAACTGCATTCCATTGATCCTGAAATTCTTCAATCAAAATATTTTGTCCTACATCACTGCTAAAAACAGGTATGGACTCTGGACACTTTTATTTCAAAAGGGCTAGTTTGGGATGATTGAGAAAAATTACATTATTTCTGAACCTGTCAGTTTTGCTGTCCCAAGTTCTATTTTAGAGCGATTACTATTTTATTTCCTTGAAGTGTTAGCTTTTGGGGTATATGATTTGGCCTCGTCACAAAGATATTTGTATTTTTAAAATTTTAAAAACTGAAAAATGTCATGACTCAAAGTAATAAAACTACAACGATAAAATTTCAGCCCCGATCTTAGTATAAATCATAAGTTGGGTTAGTTACACTACTTTGTAAACTGTAAAGTGTTATAGTGAATTTATAACTGAAAAATAATAGATAGATCAATTTGTAGTTTTTAAAATTACACTATTTCTCTATCCATTATTTTATTTAATCTCCAAAGCAGTCCTAAGTGGTATTACAACAAGTTTTATTTCTCATTTTACCAATTAGGAAACAACAGGTTAATTGAGTTGCTCAAGATTAACATGCTAGTGAGACTTGTTAAGTAAGCAGCAAAGATAGGATCAAAACACAAATTGCTTTCTGATCACAATTGTGAATACAAATTGCTTTCCACTCCTCCAGCCAAGTGGGGACATGGCAGAAAGGGAAGGTTACAGAACAGAACCTTGTTCCTTACTTGGCTGTTTCCATGAGAACTGGAAGCCTGTGAATCAGGAGAGTCTACCAGAAGTGCTTTAATAGAGGCAAAGTTTCTAAAGTAGAAGGCGGATTACTCGGAGTGAGTGGAGAGGGGCTAGGAGATGTTGCTTCACCAGTATGTCAGCACAGCCTGAGATTCCTCCAGGGAGAGGCAGCTTACTTATATGTAGTTTCTCACACACACACACACACACACACACACACACACGGAACCGGAAGTCATGAGACCTCGATTGCTGGCCTGGATCAGCCATTTGCTAGCTATGTAATCTCAAGTAAGACACTTTGTTTCTCTGAGCCACAGTATTTCCATCTTTAAAATGAAAATAATGCCTCTTCTGACTGAATCATAGAGCTTTTATAAGCATTAGTTAAGATAAATATATATGAGAGTGATTTAAATACTTTTCCTGTTTGAAGGAAGCATTTGAGAATTCAGGGGTTTTTTGGTTTTGTTTTTTTTCTAACTACAGGAGATTTATGCACTGGCCGCCTTAAAAATAACACTAAGCCCTAGCTGATTTGGCTCAGTGGATAGAGCATTGGCCTGTAGATTAAAAGGTCCCAGGTTCGATTCCAGTCAAGGGCATGTACCTCAGTTGCAGGCTCAATCCTCAGCCCTGGTTGGGGCGTGTGCAGGAGGCAACTAATCAATGTGTCTCTCTCACATCGATGTTTCTCTCTGTCTCTCCCCCTCCCTTCCACTCTCTATAAAAGTCAATGGAACAATTTCCTTTGATGAGGATTAACAAAAAATAAAAATAAAACTAACACTAAGACTTGCTAGTTGAATTACCAGGGAAAATGGAAGTGTAGGTTGGGTGAGGTAAGGGCCACAGCTTCATGAAGGCACCTCTGTGTATCAGTCAACCTTTTTAGTTCTAAGTAACTAAAACCAGCTAGACCTGGTTCATGCATAGTAGGTAATTTGTTAGGAGGAAATGTGAGGTATATCATCTTGAGGCTCCTAGGACAGGGATGCAGCTCTGAGCCTCAGGGTTGGTCTGTAGGGAGCCCAGGCAGTCCTCCACCTCTGTCTATGGACACCAAGCCTCTGTACTCCACTCCCGTGTCTTCTCTCACTTGCAAATAGTAGTGTCTGTTTCCCAGGCCACTCTCTGAAATATGCCCGCATGAGCTCAACATGTCCTGCCCCATGCCACTCAGACTGAATTGGCTCTCAATCCTTGTTCCACATTCCCAGGGTTAGAGGTCTGTCCCTGGCTCAGTCAACTGTGGCTGGGAAGTTGGGTTCAGGAGCTAAATGCACTCCTGGGCCTAGAGGAGGAGGGGCAAACAATCCAATCTGTGTCCATCGAGATCATTTGGAGTTGAAAGAGCCAGACTGTGCCATTTGCTAAGGTTGGCCTGGATAAGATGGTCCTCCTGTTTACCACCCACAGTATATTTCACTGGTGCATAATCCCTGAGAAACTTGGAGCACCCACAGTTCATTATTGCACAGTTTCCTTATGGCTCTTACAACCTAGATGTTGTAGAAACTTGTAACTGTCTTTTATTCTCCCTTAGGCTAGAATTCAGTTCACTGAGATTAGAATAAATCCATTTTTGATTTCCCGCCCCCATTTCCTGGTCCCCGGCACCTACTTTGCCATGGGGCTTTGTCAGTGGGAGGTGGGTAGCTGAGTGGATAAGCCAGCCCAGAATGTTTTTCCTAAAGGAGCAGCAAAGAACTGGCAACCCTGGGAGGATCTAGTAGAGTGAATTAAGATGATGAGCAACATTGTAGAGAGAGCCATTGGCCTCTCCTCTCCTCCCTTTGTTCCCTTGGTTATCTTTGTGTGTTTCTTGGACAAAGGTAAACATTTCTAGTGGAATAAATTGTTGCCTTTTGTTTGGATAGAGTTTGACTTTCGAAATAGAGAGACAGGTCCAAGGAACCCCATAGTCTTCTTATTTCCAACTGCATTAGTTCAGATAGATTGTTGGTTTTTAAATTTTGTTTTGTTTTGTTTTGTTTTTGTTAATCCTTACCTGAAGATATTTTTTCTATTGATTTTTAGAGAGAGTGGAAGGGAGAAAAGGAGGGAGACAGAGAAAGAGACATTGATGTGAGAGAGACACATCAATTGGTTTCCATCTCTCATGCGCCCTAACTGGGGCTGGGGATCGAACCTGCAACCCAGGTACGTGCCCTTGACCGTGACCCTTTGGTCCCCAGGGCAACACTTTTGAGCAACCACTGAGCAACACAGGCCAGGGCAAGATTGGTGTTTAAAACCTCATGGAATGTCCCAACCAGGAGAAGCATTAGAGATTACCTAATCTCAATTCTGCATTGTACCCATGAAGAAGGGAGAAGAGGAAAGAAAGGTCATTTTAAGTGACTGTGTTCCTGTCATCATGTGGTGCCTTATTTCTCCTGCTTCCCTGGGCTCCCCACAGAGCCTCCAGCTCCCTTGGAGGCAGATGCTATTACCATTCTTGAGCTACTAGACTGGCCCTGCTGTAGGCTGCTGCCTCTGTCTCAAGCTTCCTGTAGGGGTAGCTTATGTGATTATTCCCGAGAGCTCCTGGCTTTCAGAGACACAGAAGTCTGCATTGCATCCTCACATCCACAGTTTGTTAAGTGCAATAAGTTTTAGCAGCATCTCTGGGAGCACAGTTACATTCACACATATACACAAGCATATACTTAAATACAGAAACTCAACTGCAGACAAGTTTACATATTCCTTTAAAGAAGGAAGGAGAAAGGTGGCTATACAGGGCTCTCTTTCTGCTCTCTTTTGCCTCTGCCAGATGGGGGCCAGCCTGAAAGAACTCTGTTAGTTCCTCTCAGCTAGTTCCTCTCCGTGAAGAGAGGAGACCAGAGCTGGAGTTGCCTGGCACCAAAGCCCTCGGTTTCAGCCAAGGTCTCTAAGCAATTTGGGAAATAGATAGGGCCTGCTGGAGAGAACTAACCCCTGCCCTTTAACATACAGCTGTTTCCTGCCGTTGCCATTTACCCAAAGCCTGTCCTTATCTCTGCATCTTGCAGCATCTCGGTCCTGGATTACCCTTGCTGTACCATCCAGGATTTGCCAGAACTTACTACGGAGAGTCTGGTAAGCAGATGCGGATTCGGTAGCCTTTGAAAATGCCAAGTAGCAGAGGCTGGCACTTGCTCTTCCATTGCTTCTCTGCCTCCATTGTGCCCTGGTTTGGGAGTCTCAGATTAACAAAGGCCTATTGGCAATAGCACAGAGCCAGTAGGGGTTTAGAGCTGCTGACCCAGTTGAGAACAGTTTGGAAAAGCTGTGCATAGCATTTTGTTAAGAAAAGGGTCAGTGAAAAACACTAAGGAGGAGAGGACATTTAGGAAGATAATTAGACTGAAATTGAATGTGAACATCTGCACAGAATGGCAGGAGAATCTCGTCTGGTCATCCCAAATAATTATCTGCCTTTCTGCTGTGCCAGAGGCTATGCACTTTTCATTTCCATTCGGGTTATAAAACCCAGGAGTGGTACTTCGGAAAATACCAAAATGCCTACGTCTCTCTGAGGCAAAAGTCAATATAGCCACAGAAGGATGACCCAGAAAATTCTTCATCCTGGAAACAGCTCTAGGCAAGTCAGAAAAGTCCCTCAGAGTTATTCTTTTTAAAAATATATATATATTGCCCTAACCAGTTTGGCTCGGTGGATAGAGCGTTGGCCTGCGGACTGAAGGGTCCCAGGTTCGATTCCGGTCAAGGGCATGTACCTTGGTTGTGGGCACATCCCCAGTAGGAGTTGTGCAGGAGACAGCTGATCGATGTATCTCTCTCATCAATGTTTCTAACTCTCTATCCCTCTCCCTTCCTCTGTAAAAAATCAATAAAATATATTTAAAAAAAAAAATAAAAAATATATATTTTAATTGATTTTTAGAGAGAAAGTAAGGGAGAAGGAGAGAGAGAGGAACATTGATGTGAGAGGGTAACATCGATAGGCTGCCTCTTTCATGCCCCCCAGTAGGGATGGAGGCCACAACCTGGACATGTGCCCTGACTGGGAATCGAACCAGGGATCTTTTGGTGCATGGGACGATACCCAACCAACTGAGCCAATCTGGCCAAGGCCCTCAGAGTTATTAATGCATGAAACTGACTGATGAATAGCACAGTGAAGACCAAGTGTCAGTCTCATCATGTATTGCCACAGCTCATTAGGTATTCCTCAGTCCCTACCCTCACCCCGTTGCATTGTAATTTATATCGGTTTCTCTATTTGACTGAAAAGTCCTTCAAGTAAGAGATAGTATTATCATCATTTTTATTTATGTATTTATCTACCATTTTAAAAGCTCTTTCATGCAAACAAACAGGATTGCACTTAAGGGGTGATCAAAATGGAATGGGGTATGTGGTACTTGTCTAAATGTAATCTCACGACGTTATTCATTTAGTAAGGAGTCTAATTACTAGCTCTGTAATCACACTACTCAAGAAAATTGTTTTAGTGCATCATCATTTTTATATCACCAGAGTCTAGCACCATGTTTGGTATATAGAAGGAGCTCAATAAGTGCTGAGTGGCCAGATGACAGCACCCATGTGTGCCACAACCCCAACTTTAATACTTGAAAAATGTTGCATCAAAAATTCTATTATGGTCTTTGCTGGTTTGGCTCAGTGGATAGAGCATTGGCCTGCGGAGTGAAGGGTCCCAGGTTTGATTCAAGGGCACATGCCTGGATTGCAGGCTTGATCCCCAGTGTGTGTGTGTCGGGGGGGGGGGGGCGGGGTAGGGGGCAGCCGATCAGTGATTCTCTCTCATCATTGATGTTTCTCTCTCCCTTTCTCTCTGAAATCAATAAAAATATATATTTTTTAAAGTCTATTATGTAAAAACAGAATGATACCTTCTGTGGTACAGGTTTTATAGAACCATAGGATTTTTGGCTGGAGGGGACATGAGAGCTATTTGGCCTAAACCTCTATTTCAAAGATGAGAAATGTCCATTGAACAAAATGACTTTTCATGGTTCATGCTTTATTCATGACAGACCCTGAATTAGAGAAAGACCCATGTCCTGAGACACTAAGTCTAGCACCCTTTTTAGCACCAGGGCAGAACTGCTGTCTTACTTAGATGTGGTCTCAGCAGCCAAGAGGAGCTCCTTACCCTTGCAGAGAGAGGTCATAAGTGTCTAGCCCTGTTTATGTTCATCATATTAGTCAATCTTTAAAACAACTATGAGGTTGGTATTACTGTTTTATGGATAGAGAAGTAAGTAACTGCCAAAATTTTACAGTTGAATGTAGCAGAGCAAGGGTGGAGACCTACATCCCTGCCATTCAAAGTTGGAATGAGAAACAAGTGGCACATGGATAGTGTTAAAATTCTATTAGTAGGGTATTTGAAAATAGTTAGCTTTTATGACCTAAATCTGTTTCTTTTTTTTTTTTAATGGATATGAGAGAGAAACACTGATCGGTTGTGTCCAATACATGCCCCCACCAGGGATTAAACCCGTAACCCAGGTATGTGCCCTGACCGGAATCAAACCCGCCACCTTCTGGTGTATGGTACAATGTTCCAAACAACTGAGCCACACCTGCCAGGGCCTGACTCTGTTTCTTGGTACAGTGTGTTCTCTGTATCTCTTCAGAATGACCTTTTAGGATATAAGCATAAAATTTCTTAGCTAATTGTAATGCTTCTGAGAAGACTTTATTTTTATGCAAGAGTGGGTGAAAGCATTGTCTAGTCTTAATAAAATACGAATTCATGGTCGGTATTTCATCTCCTTTCTCTGAAGCAACAGTGGCACCTGGTGGTCTCATTTGGTAACCACAGTTTGTTTTGTATTGTTTGTGTGAATTTACGTAAACAGCCTTAAGTAACTAGCAAGTTTACTCCACATAGGTGCTCAATATAATGGTTTATTTGTCTAAACTGATGGCTTCTGTACTCAGAAAAGACTAATATTTATATGAGTAAGATTTATCTCTTTTTCAGGCTCAATTAATTATAAACAGAAAATGTACTGTTTTTTTAAGTGTATAGGATAGTCTTTAAATAACATTTAAAGTTTTTCTCTGATTAAGCCCTCAACCGAGGTATGTGCCCTTGACCAGAATCGAACCCAGGACACTTCAGTCCGCAGGCTGAAGCTCTATCCACTGAGCTAAACCAGCTAGGGCTAAGTAATGTTTTTTTTTAAATTTGATTTTAGAGAGAGAGGAAGGGAAAGGGAGAGAAAAAAGAAACATTGATCAATTGCCTCCTGCATGTTCCCTACTGGGGATCAAACTCACAGCCCAGACTTGATCCCTGACCAGGAATGGAACCAGGGACCTTTGGGTGCATAGAACAATGCTCAACCATTGAGCCACACTGGCCAGGGTTCCCTAAAACTTTTTTTTATTATTAAATCTTTATTGTTGAAAGTATTACATATTCTCCCCCCCCCCCATTGACCCTTCCCTGAAACTTTTTGATCCGTAGTCTTATGTATATTAACCTAATACACTCAAAAATCTTGGATGTTCAGTCCACATTACATTTGCTTGCTTCAAATCTATTTGGGAGAGGAGGGCTAATTTCCCATTCACCAGACAGCAGTTCATGTCTATACATCTCCTACTCCTACGTTATGTTATCACTTTGTAGACGTGAGGAATTTCCAAGATGTTAGTTTGGCCACCATGCGTACTCATTGATTTATATAGCTTCTGCCAGCAGTATATATTTATAGGCCTCCAAATCTGTAAGGACTCTATTTTTGTCCCTGAATGATGTTTCTAGGAGTATATACCTGTTTCTAATCTGACATCCATCTGTTACTTCTTGTTATCAAGAAACATACAAGAGAAACACCTGGTTAGAATTAACCATCTGCCATTTTTTCTTCCGTGCTGGAGAATTAAGCAATTTGCTGCAATATGGTTTGATAAAGGAGGGTGGGGTTGATTTAAAAAATCCAGCCACAATGAATACCAGACCCATCCACCATAGTTTGAAATCTACCAGAATAACTCCTGGCAGTTACAAACATAGCTTATGTAAGTGCAAAGTGTATGGGGTAGAAAGCATCTCTTCTCTGATCCTAAATTAGAAAGCTACACAAGAAAGCTTGCTTGAATGAAGTTCCTACGTTCGTGTGTCATGTTCCTAACCAGATAAAAGATATTACATGTTTTGGCCTCAGTGTGTGAAAAGCAGGATAGTGAGGAGGTAGCATTTTATATGGAAGGCCTCATCTAAATTGACCAACAGCGACTTCAGGCATCTATGGAAATAAAAGTCTTATGGGTGTGGAGATTATGACGGGCATGCCTTATTACAGGAAGCTGGAGACAACAACCAGTTCTGCTGGAGGAACCTCTTTTCCTGCATCAACCTTCTGAGGCTGCTCAATAAACTGACCAAATGGAAGCATTCCAGAACCATGGTGAGTGGGACTTCTGATCATGGAGGTGTCCATCTCACTGAGTTTTTAAATCTTCAGTTAATTTGTATGGACTTCCTGCTTTGTAAGCTCTATAGACACACACTGAATGCTATGTAAGATTTAGCCCCTCTTGCCCATCCAGTGTGGCTCAGTGGTTGAGTGTCGACCTATGAACCAGGAGGTTCGATTCCTGGTCAGGGCACATGCCTGGGTTTGTAGGCTCTATCCCCAGGGGACGTGCAGGAGGCAGCCGATCAATGATTCTCTCTCATCACTGATGTTTCCATCTCTCCCTCCCTCTCCCTTCTCTGAACTCAATAAAAATATATTTTGAAAAAATTTAGCCCCTTCTAATTCTGGGCATTTATTCTATATGAGAGAAATATTTACATTGCTTTTTAGAGAGCTGGATGTGGATCTTCCCTCAGGGCCTCTCTGTTAGGGAAGTTAGCATTGTTATTTGAGCTATATTCACAAATCCCAAACAATGCAGCTCGATGGCTATTCATTGCAGCATTGTTTGTAATTATGAAAGATTGGAAACAACCTAAATGCTCATTAATACGGGACCAACTGGTTAAATAACTTATGGTGTATCCTTATAATACAATCTTATACAACAATGAAAAAGAATGAGGCAGTTCTATACTGACATCAGAAACTTTTAATTGTGAAATATAAATGGAGTGACCTCCTTGAAGACTAAATCTAAGTGGAGCCTGGACCATAGATTTCCAAAAGCTCCCCCGCGTAATCTCAGATCAGCCAGGTTTAGCTTAATTTGTCTATGAGTTGGGAACTCCAAGTAACTTTATATTTTTATTTGTCTTTCTTCACTCTCATCCCTCTTTAAATGAGCAGATGCTGGTGGTGTTTAAATCTGCTCCAATCTTAAAGCGGGCTCTCAAGGTCAAACAGGCCATGCTGCAACTTTATGTCCTGAAGCTGCTAAAAATACAGACCAAGTACCTGGGGCGCCAGTGGAGGAAAAGCAACATGAAAACCATGTCGGCCATTTACCAGAAAGTGCGCCACCGTATGAATGATGACTGGGCTTACGGGAATGGTGAGTACTCTCAGAGCTCTCGACATCCAGGAGTTGCCTGGTGTTGAAACAAAGCTAAAGAAACATTTACTCTACTCTCGTGGCATGAATTGTTACATATTTTGCATAAGAAAATATGTGATTATAGGTTAGGTGCTGATATAACAAACTTTAAGGCACTGCTCCAGTCCAGCATGTACCCCATCCTATAAAAATCCATTTTAATAAATAGTTAAAATGAGAGATAATTACCCCCTTGAAAAACATTCCTTTATTCTTTTAATATATTTTTATTGATTTCAGAGAGGAAGGGAGAGGGAGAGAGAGAGATGGAAACATCAATGATGGGAGAGAATCATTGATTGGCTGCCTCCTGCACACCCCCTACTGGCCAGGGATCGAGCCTGCAACCCGGGCATGTGCCCTGAACCAGAATCAAACCTGGGACCCTCCAGTCTGGAGGCCGACGCTCTATCCACTGAGCCAAACCAGCTAGGGCCAAAACATTCCTTTAAATGACAGGTTTCTCTGAGAGATTTTTTTCCCTTTATTTTATTTTACTAGAGGCCCGGTGCACAAAAATTTGTGCACTCGGGAGGGAAGGGGGGGTCCCTCAGCCCGGCCTGTGCCCTCTCGCAGTCTGGGACCCCTCGGGAGATAACGACCTGCTGGCTTAGGCCTGCTCCTGGGTGACAGAGGGCAGGCCCAATCCCTAGGTGCAGCCCCTGGTCGGGCTCAGAGCAGGGCTGATTGGGGAGTTGGGGCGCCGCCCTGTCATGCACAGAGCAGGGCAGATTGGGAGGTTGCGATGCCACCCTCAGTCACGCTCAGGGTAGGGCTGATTGGGGGGTTGGGGCACCACCCCCTATCACACTCAAGGCAGGGTCAATGGGGAGGTTTCGGTGCCACCCCCTGTGATGCACAGAGCAGGGCCAATCAGGGGGTTGGGGCGCTGCCCCCTGTCACTCACAGAGCAGGGCCAATCAGGGGGTTGGGGCACTGCCCCCCCCCCCGTCATGCACAGAGCAGGGCCCATCAGGGGGTTGGGGAGCTCCCTCCTGTCACGCACAGAGTAGGGCCGATAGGGGAGTTAGGGCACCGCCCCCTGTCACACACACAGCAGGGCAGATCAGGGGGTTGGGGCGCCACCACTGTCACACTCAGGGCAGGGCCGATGGGGAGGTTATGGCTCTACCCCATCACACACAGAGCAGGGCCCGTGGGGGGGGGGGGGTTGGGGCACCACCCCCTGTCATACACAGAGCAGGGCCGATCAGGGGGTTTGGGCGCTGCACCCTGTCATGCTGATCTGGTGCCAGGAGACCTCGAGGCTCTGCTGATCCCGGTGCTGGGAGGCATATTACCCTTTTACTATATAGGATAGAGGCCTGGGGGCTGCTGGTTTGCCCTGAAGGGTGTCCTGGATCAGGGTGGGGGTCCCCACTGGGGTGCCTGGCCAGCCTGGATGAGGGGATGATGGCTGTTTGCAGCTGGTCACACACCCTTCAGGGTGGGGGTCCCCACTGGGGTGCCTGGCCAGTCTGGGTGAGGGGCTGAGGGCTGCTTTCAGGCTGGCGGTTGTTGATTGAAGCTCCCAACCGCTCCTTTTTTTCTTTTTTTTTTTTTCTTCTGGGCCAGCTTTAGCTCTGGCTCTAGCTCTGAGGCTTCCGCTGCTGGTTTGTTTGCCGTTCTATAATCGAAACAACGTATAACTTCAGCTCTGAGATCCCAGCCGGCTATATTTGTTAGAATGTTTCAAACTGCCAGCTCAGAGCCCGGCAAGTCAGGCGGGAGCAAGCAAGCCTCACGTTCGCTTCCAGCTGCCTGGCTGCCGGCCGCCATCTTGGCTGACAGTTAATTTGCATAAGGATACGCTGATTAGCCAATCGGAAGGGTAGCGGTCGTACGCCAATTACCATTTTTCTCTTTTATTAGTGTGGATTATTTTTTTCCTTTCTGAGAGATTTTAAAAATTAAAATAACCTTTTGTTATTACAAAGCAGTTAGAAAATACAAGTAAGTAAACTTTTAAAATATATATTTTTATTGATTTTAGAGAGAGAAAGGGAGAGGGAGAGGGAGAGGGGCAGGGGGAGAGAGAGAGAGGGGGAGAGAGAGAGAGAGAAACATCAATGTGAGATAGAAACATCAATCGGTTGCACACACCCTGACTGGGGATCAGACCCGTAGCCTAGGTATGTGTCCTGACCAGGAATCAACCCTGGTGTATGGGATATGCTTCAAACAACTGAGTTACTTGGCCAGGGCACATTTTTTGATATTACTATATTTAGCCCATATTTGTACCACCCAAAGATTGCCATTGATAACATCTTATTGTATATTTTTCCAGATCTTTATATATATATATATATATATATATATATATATATATATATATATATACACTTTTTATTAAAATGAAAGCAAATTGTACTTGCTTTTTTTTTTTAGCATAAATACATTTATTTTCTAACCAAAGGGTTGATCCTAATTAAACCAGCGCTCGGAAATAGTTGTTCGCAAAATGTTTGCGATAAAGGTAACTGAACACAGTGATGAAAAACAAAACAGCCTGGAGAGATTTGCTCCTTGAACTGAGCTTGTTTATCCTCACAGCTAATTCTTGTCCAGAAGGATGATGGAATTTTTACTCTACTTTTTCATAGGTCTGAGTACAGGTGACACTGTTTAAGACACATTCCACCACTAATTTCCTGCCTTCCAATCTTCTCATTGTTGTACTTTTCTTCCCATTCCATTCCTGATGTTGAACCAATGACGGATTTTGGAGAGAAAGAGAGAGAAACATTGATATGTTCCACTTATTTATGCATTCCTTGGTTGGTTCTTGTATATGCCCTGACTGCGATTGAACCCGCAACCTTGGTGGATTGGGATGACAACAATGTGCCATTTATAAAGCTGCAGACGGTCTGAGTTTTTCCACCATCAGCTGTAGTTTCTTCAAACTTCTCTCCCAGGTTACCTGAGAACTGTCGTTTTCAATGTGCTCTCAGTTCTTATTAAGGTTTTTGCCACCAGAAGTGATGACATGGTCTGGTTTGGCCATGGCACCCACTTTCCGCAGAGCCATTCCCACTCCTAGTTCCTTCAGGTGCCCGTGGAAGCCGTAGCTCTCCACTAAGCACCGTCTTCCTAGCAGCTGCTGAATGGTGGCCATGTGAGTGCAGGAGACGTGTGGCCAGCCTGAGCCTAGAAGAGTTTGATGCCAGGAACATGGCCTGTACCTGCTATTTTATCATCTCTTTTTATGTTTATCCTCACCTCAGGATATTTTTTTTTCATTGATTTTTTTTTTTAAGAAGGGAAAAAGAGAAACATCGTTGTGAGAGAGCCACGTTGGTTGCCTCCTGCACACACCCCAACTGGCCCATAATGGAATCTGCAACCCAGGTACGTGTCCTTGACTGGGAATCGAACCTGAGACCCTTTGGTCCACAGGCCTACGCTCTAACCACAGAGCCATACCAGCCAAGGCTATACTCTCTTTTTAATTAGCATTATCTCCACCTTTCCATATCACTACATTTTAAAATTTCATCTAATAATCAAATCTGTATTCAGAAATCCCCAGTTGACCCAATGTTTTTGAAAGCTATTTTCCAAGTCATAATCC
>NW_005873042.1:12416-14648 GCF_000147115.1 Myotis lucifugus | reverse complement strand
TTTCAGCCACACACCTCAGCAGCCCTCCTCACTCACCTCCCTTTAAGGCTTTCTTTCTCCAGTGCAAAGTCTGAAGAGCCATTTGGTCAATAGAAAATGGTGCCGCCATTGAAGTTGTTCCGATCATCACTAGACCATTCACTTTATGTCCCACCTGTCCACTGACAAATCATGCTTTTTTTAAAAAAATATTTTTATTGATTTTTTACAGAGAGGAAGGGAGAGAGATAGAGAGAGTTAGAAACATCGATGAGAGAGAAACATCGATCAGCTGCCTCCTGCACATCTCCCACCGGGGATGTGCCCGCAACCCAGGTACATGCCCTTGACCAGAATCGAACCTGGGACCTTTCAGTCCGCAGCCCGACGCTCTATCCACTGAGCCAAACTGGTTTCGGCCACCAGAAGGTTTCTTACAGGGCCTTTCAAAGGCTGAAGCAGGAACAGAACTGCTGGGTCTGAATCTTACGTTTCTGCTACACGGTCCGTGTGGCGTGCACATCACAGCTGGCACGGAACTGCCTGCGTTTAGTTCGAAACACCAACCACGCCCAGGAACAACCTCTCTGAGAAGCGATCCGAGAGCCGCGGCATCAGAGGCAGCAGCGGTGTCGCCGGTGCCCGAGGACGACGAGCAAGTGGACTGGGAAGTCCTGGGCTCACTCGGATCCTCATCTCCACCGACGAATAGGAGAATCTGCTTCCAGATGAACTCAGGACACCTCCTTCCACTCTCCGAGGAGCCATCAGCGGTACGAACTCTAGACGATGCAGCACGAGGTTGCAGGGCGCAAGTGCCCACTGCCTGGCAGCCTAGGTCTTCTGCTGCAGCCTAGATCCTCTGCTGCGGCCTAGGTCCTCTGCTGCAGCCTAGGTCCTCTGCTGCAGCCTAGATCCTCTGCTGCAGCCTAGATCCTCTGCTGCAGCCTAGGTCCTCTGCTGCAGCCTAGATCCTCTGCTGCGGCCTAGGTCCTCTGCTGCGGCCTAGATCCTCTGCTGCGGCCTAGGTCCTCTGCTGCAGCCTAGATCCTCTGCTGCGGCCTAGGTCCTCTGCTGCAGCCTAGGTCCTCTGCTGCGGCCTAGATCCTCTGCTGCGGCCTAGGTCCTCTGCTGCAGCCTAGATCCTCTGCTGCGGCCTAGGTCCTCTGCTGCAGCCTAGGTCCTCTGTTGCAGCCTAGATCCTCTGCTGCAGCCTAGGTCCTCTGCTGCGGCCTAGGTCCTCTGTTGCAGCCTAGGTCCTCTGTTGCGGCCTAGATCCTCTGCTGCAGCCTAGGTCCTCTGCTGCAGCCTAGGTCCTCTGTGCAGCCTAGATCCTCTGCTGCAGCCTAGGTCCTCTGTTGCAGCCTAGATCCTCTGCTGCAGCCTAGATCCTCTGCTGCAGCCTAGGTCTTCTGCTGCAGCCTAGGTCCTCTGCTGCAGCCTAGATCCTCTGCTGCAGCCTAGATCCTCTGCTGCAGCCTAGGTCCTCTGTTGCAGCCTAGATCCTCTGCTGCAGCCTAGGTCCTCTGCTGCAGCCTAGGTCCTCTGTTGCAGCCTAGGTCCTCTGCTGCAGCCTAGATCCTCTGCTGCAGCCTAGGTCCTCTGCTGCAGCCTAGGTCCTCTGCTGCAGCCTAGGTCTTCTGCTGCAGCCTAGGTCCTCTGCTGCAGCCTAGGTCCTCTGCTGCAGCCTAGGTCCTCAGCTGCAGCCTGGCGGCTTTGAACTTGGACACCCGCTTGGTGACCTCTGACCCTTCTGACGGGACTTCTCTCCGCTCAGGGATCGTGGGCAGCACAGGGTGGACCGTGGCCGGGTGCGGGGCGAGGCAGGGCGACAATTCTTTCTCTATTACAGTTCCAGAAAAAGCCTCAAGCGTCCCGGGCGCGGGCAAGAGTGTCTCTGGAAGCTGCTCCTGCTCCTCCTCCAAAATGCTCTCGCCGGCGCCGCTGCCCATGGCCTCCTCGCAGCTGACGCTCCGCAGGAGCCCGCGGCGCTCCTCCTCGCAGTCGGCGCTGCCCTCGCTGGTGTCGCTGCACACGCTGTTCTCGCGGCTGCGCGGCTTCAGGATGGACTTCCGAGGGATGTACGCCCCGTTCACCAGGTCCACGAAGACCCTGTAGATGTCCGCAGGGTCCTGATCGTGGGCAGCTCCGGGCCGGGTGGCCCACCACAGCTGTTCCTTCGCTTCCGTTTGTCTTCTCCTTCTTCTCACTGAATGTAAGGTGGTGTTTTCCCAGTATTGATTCGAACCCGCT
>NW_005873042.1:0-12086 GCF_000147115.1 Myotis lucifugus | reverse complement strand
TTCACCGGTGTGCTGGCGTCTTCCTTCTCCTCTCTCTGTGAAGACGCTGTGTCTTCTCCGTTTGCAGTCCCGGTGGGAGGCTGACTCTCAAGTTCGCCCAGCAGCTCCTCCTGTCGCTCCAGTTCTTCCAGCCGAGCCCACAGCTCCTGGTCCGCGAGCAGATCCTTGGATTCAACATTTGCAAAATCCGCTTCAAAGCTATTTGAAGTTTTGGGTTTGGAGTGAGGTTTATGAGCAATTCGGTGTTTTGCTTTAAATTCGAAGTCACTTTTAATCTCTTCTCTTATGTCAACAGTATCACCTGCAGCATCACTCATTTTCTGCAAATCTTCTGTAAATTCAACTCTGGATTCAAAATTGGTCATCACTTTTTTTAAGTCATCGATTGTTTTTCTTACAAGTCCTTTCCGGTGCTCGACTAAGCCCACGGCCTGCTTTGCGGAACACTTGGCAAACCAATTGTCCCCCAGCAAGACAGTGACTTCATTGGTGTGGACGAGTTTTCCTGGCATGAAGGCCAAAGGGCCAAATGGTACCATGATGTTGTAGGACAGCTTGTCGGGCAGGGTGGCGAGCCGCTCCTGCAGGGCGCTGTAGTTGTCCTCCACCTGCTGCCAGTGCTGGATCTGCTCTCGGCAGCCCCGTGACCACCTTTTCCTGCTCCTGGCGGAGCCGCGCTACCTCCGGGGCCCGCAGCGGGGCCGGGGCCGAGGCGATGGCGAGGAGCGTGGGGTCCGGCGGGGCCTCCATGGCGGCGCCCGGGGCCTCAGCGAGGTGAACGAGTCCTAAACAAGTGTTTATGGAGGCGGCGTGGCCCCACGTTAGGCTAGGCGCCAGATGCTGGGGTCCAACCTCAGCAGGTCCAGGGGTCCCCAAAGGTGTGGACGGAGTCGGCGAAGAAGGAATGACACGGAGACAGCCTTCAGTTGATCAGCAGCCTAGCCAGGATCTCTAGCCAGGAACTCCAGCCAAGTTCTGGTTAGGAACTGACCAGGATCTGATGTTTATTGCCTTGTTACATCTGTACTCATACCAGTCGATTTTAATCCTTTCAATTTCTATTGCAAAGGGTTAGGGCGTTTCTTACCTCCATTCCAGGGAGTAAAGATTATGTAGCTTGAGCGTGATTGTTTGTAGTTAAAGTGATTAACTACCGGCCTGGCACTTAGTTAATGGGGTTGTATCCCCTCCCTAACGTCAGGGAAATCCCCACCTGGGGAAACAACCTTTCTCGGAGAGGTGACCTTGGTTAAAACACATGGCGCTAAGGAGAGCAAACATATTAAGAACAATATGCTATATATGCCAGGTCCCTTGAAACATATGCTGTGCAGATGTTTCTTTCCTGCAGCAACTGTGTCAAGCAGCAAGGATGGACTGGCTTCAGTGAGAAACATCGATCAGCTGCCTCCTGCACACCCCTACTGGGGATGTGCCTGAAACCAAGGTACATGCCCTTGACCAGAATCGAACCTGGGACCTTTCAGTCTGCAGGACGACGCTCTATCCACTGAGCCAAACTGGTTATGGCGACAAATCATGCTTTCTTATGCTTTATACCTTTTTACCCCCAGCTTTATGGAAGTATAATTGACAAAATTGTAATATATTTAAATTATTATTATGATTTGGCATTCACATACATTTTGAAAGGATTCCCACAATCGAGTTAACACATCCATCACCTCATTTATTTATTTGTTTGTTTATATTTTGGTTTTAAGATTTAAGTTCCACTCTTAGAAAATTTCAGTCATACAATATAGTATTATCAGCTATTGTCACCATGTTATATTTTAGATCCTTAGATCTTATTCATCTTATAACTGAAAATTTGTACCTCTTCCCATTCCATTTCCTACCCACCTCCAATTTATATATATATATATATATATATATATATATATATATATATATATATCTTCTTAAAATTGATTTCAGAGAGGAAGAGAGAGGGAGAGAGAGAGAAACATACTATATAATAAAACCCTAATATGCAAATCGACCGGTTGCTATGATGCACACTGATCACCAGGGGGAAGATGCTCAACGCAGGAGCTGCCCCCTGGTGGTCAGTGCACTCCCACAGGGGGAGTGCTGCTCAGCCAGAAGCTGGGCTCACAGCTGGCAAGCAGAGTGGCGGTGGCAGGAGCCTCTCTCACCTCCACAGTGTTAAGGACCCCTCGGGGGTCCCAGACTGTGAGAGGGTGCAGGCCAGGCTGAGAGACCCCCCCACACACCCCCCAGTGACTAGAGGCCCATAAATGTCATGCACTGGGCCTCTAGTCAATGATAAGAGAGAATCATTGATTGGCTGCCTCCTGCATACCCCACACTGGGAATTGAGCCTGCAACCTAGGCATGTGCCCTGACCAAGAACCGAACCATGACCTCCTGGTTCATATGTTGATGCTCAACCACTGAGTCATGCCGGCTGGGCCAATTTTATATGTTTTTATGCAAGACGTGGAAACAACTTGAATTCACAAAGCACTTTCACATGCATTCTATCATATTACCTTTATAGCAACCCAAGGGAAGAAAGTGAAGCTTAAATAATTGCTCAAAATTGCTTAATTAATAAGTAGTGAGGTTGCCCTAACCGGTTTGGCTCAGTGGATAGAGGGTCGGCCTGCGGACTGAAGGGTCGCAGGTTCGATTCTGGTCAGGGCATGTACCTTGGTTGCGGGCACATCCCCAGTAGGGGGTGTGCAGGAAGCAGCTGATCAATGTTTCTCTCTCATCAATGTTTCTGACTCTCTATACCTCTCCCTTCCTCTCTGTAAAAAATCAATAAAATATATTTTTAAAATTAAAAAAAAAAATAAGTAGTGAGGTCAATACTTGAACCCACATCTCCTGGCCTCAAGTCCAGGGCACTTCCTGAATAATGCTGGTGTTTAACATCACAGGCTGCCCAGATGGGTGGAGCTGGCTTTGACTGCTTGTGTGAACTAGGGCAAGCTACTTACTCTCTCTAACCTCCTATGCAAAGTGGAGAACTTAACAGAAACCACCACATTGGCTGTAGCGAAGTGATAATGCGTGATGCTCAGCACAGCACGGTGTCTGACATCAGTGCTCCTTCAGCGTTAACTATTATCTGCCGAAGGGCAGAAGGCTGGGAGAGCCGTTTTGCCACTGACAGGGGAAACTGAGAGGCTAAGTCCAGGGAATAATGGAGCCTGAGGACTGGCGTGCAGGTGGAGGCCATTCTTCCATGATAGAGACTGTCACCCCTAGAGAGGTAGTCACTGGCATGAGATAAGCCATCCTGTGAGGAGACACTGAGGAGGAATGGCAGAGGGCGGAGGCTGGGCTTTGAGATCAGCCACGTGAATTGCAGGAGAGGCAGTTAGGCCTTAGGCGACTGAGTGAGCAAGCATAATGCATGTCTGTCTCAGAAAGAAGAGGGGCGACAGCAGGAAGGGCGCCACATTAACTTAGAGGTCAATGAGAATGAAGAAGTTGCTGGGCTTGGCAGAATTAAGGTGCTAATACTTCCCACTGAATCATGGAGATTATTCCACTAATGATTATTATTACTGCTGTGGCATACAAAGATGAGCCTGAAAGAGGTTGCCCACTGTGGAGAAGAGGAGACAAGTCCATGTATCTCTATGCAGAGGATTTGGCTGACTTTAATGGGCACCAAGTGTTGGTAATGATTTATGAGCTCACAGAGATGGAATAGTTTGCATTGAGCCTTGAGATTTGAATAGGCTTTTGACAGACATTCCAGGTAAAATAGATCATGTAAAGAAAAGGCTGGCCCTGACCGGTTTGGCTCATTGGATAGAGTATCGGCCTGCAGACTCAAGGGTCCCGGGTTCAATTCCGGTCAAGGGCATGTACCTTGGTTGCGGGCACATCCCCAGTAGGAGGTGTGCAGGAGGCAGCTGATCGATGTTTCTAACTATCCCTCTCCCTTCCTCTCCATAAAAAATCAATAAAATATATTTTTTTTAAAAAAGAAGAAAGAAAGAAAAGGCTGGGAGGTGTGAAAATGCAAATCCCAGAGACTGAGAAAGTGTGGCACAAAATAAGGCATGTAGGACCATGTGGGTAAATAAAGCTAGAAAAGCAGATTGAGGCAAGATTTTGAAAGTCCATCAGTACCATACCAAGGAGTTAACTTTCTAGGAAATAGTCATTAAAAGTTTTTGAAGTGGGTGAGGCATGATTACATCTATACTCCAGAAAGAATACCAGGATGGAGTGCAGAAGCCCGAGGGACGGCGGGACCAGCGCAGACCTGAGGATGGGTGGTGGTCTGAGGAACTGGGGGGAGTCAGAGGAGAAAAGGCAGTCTTCAGAGAGAGGGGACTTGACAAGGAGTGAAGGGGCCACACAGGCAGGTTTGAGCCTGGGTGATTGGGCAGAGGTGGCATCACCCGCAGACCATAAAGTCATTAGGGGACTGAGTGAGCAAGCTTAATGCAGGAGGTGGCTCGAGTAGGTGTGGGTGGGAGTGAGCTCTAGACAGAAGGAGTGAGAGATGATCAATGTACAGTTGGATCCTAGATGGCTCCTGATGCCATTATCCAAAATATTTGGATATGAGACGTGTTTGGTTTTAAATATGATAAGGTTTAGGTTCCTGAGAGCTAAAGTTTAAAAAATCAACCTCATTGAAGTATAATTGATGTACTCCCTCTGTCCCATAATAAGAGTAGCAGTTGATGAATGTAATTTGTCCCATAATAATAGTAGCAAAAGAAAATAAATATAGAACACATTTATTATCAAAAAACTAGATTAAATTAAACAATAAATTAAAAATAGTACTCCTAATTTTTATTTTGAGTGTTCAGATAGTTTCTGGATTTTTCAATAATTTCGTTACTGCATTTTAAACTTGTAGGTAGGATCCCTTGGCTGCGAAGCTTTGCTTTCCCTATATGCGTGAGCTTAAAATTATGGGAGCCATCGTTCTTCATTGCTTCCAGCATAACTTGTTGAAGTGATAGAAACGTATTATCCAGTATTTCGGGAGAAATGTTATAAAGGCTAACATGGTGCCTCTTCTGCTAAGAGGAATATGTCTAAGTTTTTCAAGTTTTTCTCCATAATCTTTGCATTTATGTCCACAGTTTTGTTTTTTCAAAGAATCAACATTAGCATAAGAATCTCCTTGACAATTATTTTCGGAGCACGTTTCCAAATTCTTGATATGGTCATTCTGTTGCACTTATGCACTAAATTGTTTTGCAGCTAACGTAATGCACCTTTCTGCAACTTTTCCTTTTCTTTGATGCATCAAGAACTGGACATCACAACTCGATCTTTGCTTGAAAACTCTCTTTTTTTCATCTTACTTTTACAATGGGTTGATATTCAACTGAAATAAAACAATTGATTTTGATCAGCGGATGAAATTAGAAAAATAGTTATAATTCGTAATAATTAGATTAACCTAAAAATTGAAAGATGTGTCAAAACAAATGACAGATGTCATGAAACATTGATTTTGATTGAAGGCTTCGCAATTTTGCACTACAACATAACTTACAGCTGCATTCGCCAATAATTCCCGTTTAAATATTCACTTGCTACTATTATTATGGGACAGAGGGAGTATAACAAACTGCACTCACTGAATATAATGAATTTTGACAAATATACACACCTGTGCAGGTTCAGCTTCATGGGCATGTGACCAAGGATCACACAGGGTGCTACTCTCAGAAGATCCCTGTGCTTGGGTTTTAATGCTCTTGAGTTCACAATCTTGAAATTCTTAATTTATCTTTGAATTTGTGTTTTGTAAATGAAGTCCAATGGGACAGTGTTGGGTGGAGGGGCTTGGAGCATGAACTCCTACTGAGTCTCATCTGTCAGCCCCCACTCCACTAACCCTGACTCCCACCCATTCCACCCCCACCCCCCACCTCAGGGTCAGGCTGGTTCCTAGGTCTCAGGGCAGGGCATGGCTGCACCGCCCCGCCCCCCCCCCAGCACATTCAGAGAATGACATGTGAGCATCTCACCCATCAGGATCCAGGTATCAAGACAACCCAGCACAGAAGTTGCACTTCCTTGGAGGTCCTGGGGTGGGGGTGGGGGTGGGGGGAGATACCTAGAAAGGGAAGGGAAGATACCTAGAAAGGGGAGTGAGTGTCCCTGTTCCCTAGGAAATACAACATTAAATAGCAATAAGTAAATAAATAAATAGATAGATAGGTAGCATGATAGGTTGAGAGAGATCACCAAAAAAAGAAAGAGTTTTATAATTTAGTACCTTTAGTGGCATTTTCCTCCTGCTTCCCTACATTTTCATTTTCATTTTGTACTGTGCCAGGCCAACTATGTAGCCAGCCCTGCACTGGTATAACTACCGCTACCATCAAGATACAGACATTTCCATCACTCCCAAATGTTCCTCTTAACCCTTTGCAGAGTCAACCCCCCTCCCTCTGCTGCACGCACACACACACACACACACACACACACACACACACACCCCGTGCCATTCCCAACCACTGGTGTACTTGGAGACGAATGAATCTTAAAACGTGGATCAGGGCTCTGGGCCTCTGAGGAGCTCAGGGAAAGTAGAGCCAAAACAGATTCGGGAGTGACCCCAAAAGGGGGTTAACCTGAGAGAGTTGTGATGATCCAAAGAAATGTGGGGAGTGTGCCCCCACCCAGGGATTACGAGGGGACAGCAGAGGAAAGCCAAGGCAGAGGACAGGAGAATTTGCCATATGAAGGGCACAGTAGTTTCTCATGAAGAAACTACTAGGTAAATTGAAAGTAGTTGGAACTTTGCTTTTTGGGGAACGAATAGGGAAAGGGTTATGAGAGCATAGATACTGGCACATGCACTACCCCTTTGGAAGCCAGGTCATCAACAAAAGAAGGCAAACAAAACGCCTTATCCTTGGTCCCAGAGCCTTTCAGGACCCCACCCCGCTTCCTGGCCCCTTTTCTTTTCCTGCCTTAGTCTGCAATGCCCTGTCCCTGATCTGGGCATAGCTGACTGCTCCTGATCATCCAAATCTCAGTTTAAACATGACCTCCTCAGACCATCCCCAATCACCAATGTAAAACGGCACATCAACTTAATATACCCAATATAATAGCCTCTGTTACATCTATTATTGTTAATGTCTGCCCTGTCATCCATTTCTATACCACCCCCCGCAAAAAAAATACCCTTAAGAACAAGAACTTTGACTCATGCAGGGAAGCATTCCCAGGGCCTAGAACTCAGTGTCTGGCAAGTGGAGGAGGATCAATAACTGTTGAGTAAAAAGAAGTCAGTCAGGCTCTGGCCTGCCGGAAGCCGGTCCGTCCTTGCTGCTTGACACAGTTGCTGCAGGGAAGAAACATCTGCACAGCATATGTTTCAAGGGACCTGGCGTATATGGCATACTGTTCTTAATATGTTTGCTCACCTTCTTGGCACTATGTGTTTTAACCAAGGTCACCTCTCTGAGAAAGGTTGTTTCCCCAGGTAGGGATTTTTCCCTGAAGTTAGGGAGGGAATAAAACCCCTTAACTAAATGCCAGGTGGGTAGTTAATCACTTTAACTACCAACAATCACCCTTAAGCTACATAATCTTTACTCTCTGGAATGGAGATAAGAAACGCCCTAACCTTTGGAATAGAAATTGACAGGATTAAAATCAACTGGTATAAATACAGATGTAACAAGACAATAAAAGACAGAACCTGGAATGCAATGGACCGGAAGTGGGAGCAGAAGTGACGTAAAGTGACGCTACGCACCTCTTCGGCGCACAAAGTCCGAACTGGCAGACGGAGCATGCACTGGTGCCCCGGACTAACTGGGGAATTCCCTGGAAAACTGCGTCATGTCCCAGTGCCACAGGCTGGCATCCCTTACCTGGAGTGGCTGAGACCCTTAGATGTTCAGAGTGGGTTTTGTCTCACAGACCCGCACAGCCTGCATGTCAGCCAACCTCGGAGCCCTCCTGAGAACAGGCCATTATGCCCAAGATAATCCTGAGTGGGGTGACCGTGGATTTCCCTTTCCAGCCATACAAATGCCAGGAGGAGTACATGGCCAAAGTCCTGGAGTGTCTGCAGAAGAAAGTGAACGGCGTCCTGGAGAGCCCCACGGGCACAGGGAAGACCCTGTGCCTGCTCTGCAGCACACTGGCCTGGCGGGAGCACCTCCGTGATGCCATCTCCGCCCGCAAGATTGCTGAGAGGACCCAAGGGGATCTCTTCCTCGCTCGCCCCTTGTCTTCCTGGGGGAATGCTGCTTCAGAGGGAGACGCCACAGTTTGCTATGCGGACATCCCAAAGATCATTTATGCCTCCAGGACCCACTCGCAACTCACACAGGTCATCGGCGAGCTTCGGAACACGTCCTACCGGCCCAGGGTGTGTGTGCTGGGCTCCCGGGAGCAGCTGTGTATCCACCCCGAGGTGAAGAAGCAGGAGAGTAACCACATGCAGATCCACCTGTGCCGCAAGAAGGTGGCGAGTCGCTCCTGTCATTTCTACAACAACGTAGAAGAAAAGAGCCTGGAGCAGGACCTGGCCACCCCCATCCTGGACATCGAGGACCTGGTGAAGAGTGGGAACAGGCACAAGCTGTGCCCATACTACCTGTCCCGGAATCTGAAGCAGCAGGCTGACATCATCTTCATGCCCTACAACTACTTGCTGGATGCCAGGAGTCGCCGGGCACACGGCATCGACCTGAAGGGGACGGTGGTGATCTTCGATGAAGCTCACAATGTGGAGAAGATGTGCGAGGGGTCGGCGTCCTTTGATCTGACGATGTGGCCCGGCGATGTGGCCTCTGGATTGGACGTCATTGACCAGATCCTGGAGGAGCAGAGTAGGGCAGCGCAGCAGGGGGAGCTCCGCCTGGAGTTCAGCGCAGACGCCCACTCAGGGCTGAACATGGAGCTGGAGGACATCGCGAAGCTGAAGATGATCCTGCTTCGCCTGGAGGGCGCCATCGATGCTGTGGAGCTGCCCGGAGGTGACGGAGGTGTCACCAAGCCGGGGAGCTACATCTTCGAGCTGTTTGCCGAGGCCCAGATCACACGTCAGACCAAGGGCTGCATCTTGGAGTCCCTGGACCAGATCATCCAGCACCTGGCAGGACGCGCAGGGCTGTTCACCAACACGGCGGGACTGCAGAAGCTGGCGGACATCATCCAGATGGTGTTCAGTACAGACCCTGCCGAGGGCAGCCCCTCAGGGGGGCCCGAAGCCTCTCAGTCCTACAAGGTACACATCCACCCTGACACCAGCCCCCGGGGGACAGCTCATCGGTCAGATGCTTGGAGCTCCACGGCGTCCGGAAGGCGAGGGAAGGTGCTCAGCTACTGGCGCTTCAGCCCTGGCTGCTGCATGCGCGAGCGGGTCCGCCAGGGCGTGCGCACGCTCCTCCGCACCAGCGGCACGCTGGCCCCGTGTCCTCCTTCGCCCTGGAGATGCAGATCCCCTTCCCAGTCTGCTTGGAGAACCCCCACGTCATTGACAAGCACCAGATCTGGGTGGGGATTGTCCCCAGAGGCCCTGATGGAGCCCGGCTGAGCTCCGCCTTTGACAAACGGTTCTCTGATGAGTGCTTGTCCTCTCTGGGGAAGGCGCTAGTCAACATCACGCGCGTGGTCCCCCACGGGCTCCTGGTCTTCTTCCCCTCCTACCCCGTCCTGGAGAAAAGCCTGGAGTTCTGGCGGGCCCGGGACTGTGCCAGGAAGCTCGAGGCCCTGAAGCCTTTGTTTGTGGAGCCGAGGAGCAAGGGCAGCTTCTCAGAGGTGATGGGTGCTTACTACGCAACTGTCGCCTCCCCGGGATCCCGAGGGGCCGCCTTCCTGGCTGTGTGCCGGGGGAAGGCCAGCGAGGGGCTGGACTTCGCAGATGTGAACGGCCGAGGGGTGGTTGTCACGGGTCTCCCGTACCCCCCACGCAAGGACCCCCGGGTCATCCTCAAGATGCGGTTCCTAGATGAGATGAAGGGTCGGAGTGGGGCCTCGGGCCAGTTCCTTTCTGGGCAAGACTGGTACCGGCAGCAGGCGTCCAGGGCTGTGAACCAGGCCATCGGGAGGGTCATCCGGCATGGCCACGACTATGGGGCCATCTTCCTCTGTGACCACAGGTTCACCAGTGCGGACACCAGAGCCCAGCTGCCATCCTGGGTGCACCCCCACGTCCAAGTATACGACCACTTCGGCCACGTCATCCGAGATGTGGCCCCGTTCTTCCGGGTGGCTCAAAAAACAATGCCGGCGCCCCTGGCTGCCACCCCAAGCCCGGGCCCGGGAGAAGGCACCGCCCCAGTGGCTGTGTCGCTCGGGGCCCTCTCCACCAAGAAAGCCAAGAGTCTGGACCTGCACGTCGCCAGCCTGAGGCGGAGGCCTCCAGGACTGCCAGCCTCCGGGGACGGCGGGGACACCGAGGGCAGCCTGTGTGTGGAGTACGAGCAGGAGTCGGTTCACACCCAGCGAAGGCCTGTGGGGCTGCTGGCCGCCCTGGAGCACAGCGAGCAGCTGGCCCGAAGGCCCGGGGAGCAGGCCGGGCCTGGGGAGGAGGCACAGTGCCGCTCCAGCACGTCCCTCCCGGGTGAGAAGAGGTCTGTGGCGGAGCAGAGAGGAGGCAGGAAGAAGATCAGGCTGGTCAGCTGCCAGGAGGGGCTGACGGCAGGTGCGCAGGCGGACAGAGCCAAGCTCTTCATGGTGGCCGTGAAGCAGGCGCTGAGCCGGGCCAGCTTTGCCGCCTTTACACAGGCCCTGCAGGAGTACAAGGGCTCGGACGACTTCCAGGCTCTGGTAGACCACCTCAGCCCCCTCTTTGCCCAAGACCCCAAGAAGCACAGCCTGCTCCAAGGCTTCTACCAGTTCGTGCGGCCCCACCACAAGCAGCAATGTGAGGAGCTCTGCCTCCAGCTGACGGGCCGAGGCTGTAGCCATCTGCCTGAGCACAGCCTTCCGCGTGGGCAGTGGACACAGCCAGCCCCGGACCCTGGTGGAAGGAGGGAGCCTGTCCCCAAGATGACCCTGTCCCAGAGTGCGGCCAGGCAGCTGGACAGCTGGACCTGAACCAGGACCAGCCTCACCTGGCCTCCAGGCCACCACCGGAAGGAGACACTGGCCTCTGTCCACAAGAGGGGTGTGGCGGCCCTCAAGCGGAGAAGCCGAGCCAGCCTGCTGTGAGCACCTACCTGGCAGATGCCCGCAGGGCCCTGGGGGCTGCAGGCTGCAGTCAGCTCCTGGCAGCACTGACCACCTACAAGCGGGATGATGACTTTGAGAAGGTGGTGGCTGTGGTGGCAGCACTGACCACCTCGAGGCCCGAGGACTTGCCGCTGCTGCAGAGGTTCAGCATGTTCGTGCGCCCACACCACAAGCTGCGCTTCTGGCAGACGTGTGCAGACCTGACCGGCCGGCCCACCCCGGACACAGGCCCCTCCGAGCCAGAGAGACTAGGGAGGACCCAGAGCAAGATCTCCTCCTTCCTCAGGCCACGGCTGGACCCCCGTGACCCCACGGACAGACAGTCTGAGTGGACCCCCAGGAGGACACTGCGTGTTGGACCTGGGGTGCCTCCACCAGGAAGCAGAGCCACTGGCCACTCTTCTGAGACGCCTGGGCACGGCAGGGCCTCCAAGGCTGAGGCCACCCTCCCTGGATGCAGCACGGACACTTGTCTGCTGGCTCAGGGTGGGCCAGGCCCAGCACCAGCAACCTACCAGTCAGAGAGGCCGGTCTGCACAAGGGACACCCCTGAGACAGCAACCAGGTCTCGGGCCACCTGGGAGAAGCTCTGAAGCCACCGTGGGGTGGGTGGGCGAGGTGCTTCCCCAGAACTTTCCCTGGCTGCTGGCTTGTGGGGATGGGGGGCTCAAGGGTCCACAGCTGGGCCGCACCTGGAGTGGGTGGTCTGCTCCCTGGCATGCTGGGACTGTGCCTGGAGGTGGGCTGAATAAAGCTGCTGGCACATGGGGATGCTCTTCGCATTGCCTGGGCTTGGTGATGGGGTTTGAGGTGCCAGAGAGAAAGGATGGGGGTGTCTGCACGGGGTCCCCCCCCACCGTCCCACGAGAGGGTGCGGTGAGCACGTTGTCTAAACTTGGCTCAGCCTCCATCCTGCAGCT
>NW_005873041.1:36443-48795 GCF_000147115.1 Myotis lucifugus | reverse complement strand
TCTGTGCTGATGAGGAGGAGTTGGGGTTGGGCTGGTCTCGTACAGATTCTAGGGCCCGTTGCCTTCCTTTCACAGGCAGGGGGAAGGGCCCATGAAATCTCTGCCCTGAGGAACTGTGAGCCCCACCCTTAAATGTCCCAATCAGACTAGAAAAGCCACAAATACCTTTTAAATCTACCCCAGAATTCCAAAATCCCAACCCAGCACAGAATATCACATAGCAAATCAAAGTTCCCAGCAAACAAACAGGGATGCTTACAAACATCAAATAAACATTTACATTTACACCTTTTCAGTGAACAAGTATTTTTACAGTCTTGGGCTCTTGAGCTGATAACAGGAACATCACCCAAGTCCCCTGATGGGGGCCTGACAGGAACAGATGTGGGGGTCTTCCCTTTCCCACATTCCAGGACAGGATTCTTGAGAAACGGTTTTCATCACAAACAAACAAACAAATTCAAAACCAGAAACCAAGAAAACCAAGGCCAAAAGTACCCTCTGATGTTTCAGGGGTACCAAGGAAGGAGAAGTTAGGCAGTGTCCAGCCCTTCTCACAATCCACCACCAGTGACCAGTTCCAGCTTACTGGCCTACCATCCATTCAAAATTTCTTTCCTCCCATCACACCAAAGCCATGCTTTTCAGTTAGTTAAAACTTTTAGCCTTAATTTTTAGGTGACATGTAAATAATTAACATTCCTCAGATTAACAATACATTCAAATTTAACAAGGATACATATTTAAGCAATAAGGACAGATCAATTTACAGAAGCAGAGACAGCATGCAATCCAAACCACAGCTGTGGGTAAACACATTATCTAGAGTCCTTGGGTAGCCTAGGTTAAACTTAGGCATATCCTGGGTCTCCCGAACATTGAGTTGCAAGTTAGCTGGAGCCCTCCTGACCCTGGGACAGCTGCACTGTCCCTCCCAGGCAAAGGAAAAATATGCCCTTGAATATCAGCATGAAACCACAGTCTCTATCTGACTTTTAGAAATTGGATTACTGCTATCAGTCCCTTTTAAAGACTTTGACATAACCTTTGATTGTCCTTAGTTTAAGGAAAGCAGGGTTTTCTAGATTTAAGAGATTAGCTTAAAAATAAATCCTCGAGGAAAGCTTACTTCTGCCCCATAAAACTCCGCCTTAAAGCTCCACCCCTGACTAAATCAGAGGGAGGGGCCTTTGCTGTTTCAAGATGGCGGCCCCCAGGGGAGCGGCAAACCATGTGGCCAACATGGCAGCTGCCAAGTCATGCAGCCCAAAATGGTGGCTGTACCAATAAGCAAAGGCATTTAGTTACCACAATAACACAATTTTTCCCAATTCAATCCGAACCTTAAACTTTTAGCTGGCAAGTCAAAATATTCAGCATTTCTCAATCAGTCTAGAATCTAGCTAGCATCCATTTTTTTCTTTGGGTAAATGATCAGTCTTGGGCTCCATCCTGCACATCTGCAAAGAGACTCTAGCTCAAAACTCTATCCAAAATCGGACAGTGCGCGCATTAGTTTTAAGCCAGCTTTTCTCTCTACACATGCACAGAAATCCCAGACGCATTTACTTGGGGAGGGGGTGACCTGTTTTCACAGATCCTCACTCAGATGCCCACCTGACCGAAGTCGTGGAGCCACACAAAGGAGGGGAGAGGGCAGGCCCCCTCCCTCCACACTCACACACTTTCACCAGACATTCACTCAGAGTTTAAACAATAACAGCTTCCCAACTCCTGAGGGAGCTCTATAGCCTCCCCCAATCTCCTTGAAATGATCAATCACAATACCCAAAGGAGCAGTCTGAGTCCATCCCATAACATCCGTCCAGTAAGTCCACAGAAAACAGAAAAACCCAGACACAGACAAACAGGGCCCAAAGAACAGCCTTTCAACTCCATGGAAGCAACAGACGATGGCATTACGCCGAACCGGCAGGAGCGACCCGCCTCGTCTCAAATCCGCGAGAGGAATACACATCTCTCATGAGGGGAATACACATCCCTCGTGGGGAGCAGAACGTCTTCTAACTCTCCCCCGCCTGTGGTCGTTCATGGGCGCGTCCGCCCTAGACCCCTCAGGCACAGATTCCAGAAGTGAGCTCACACAGAACAGATACAGAACAAGTCCCTGAACAGAGGCAGTAGAAAACTGCCTAGGAATGCTTCTCTTCTACTTTTTTTAAAAGATAGGCCAGATTCGAACCTTTAGCCAGTCCGAGTTTTGATGGTGAGTACCATCTAGAAGCCATTCCTCCAGATACAGGATGAGTCCCTTAGAGATAACATATATCACACAGAACAGAATACACAACACACAGACACTTACCGCGGCCAGTCAGACTCTTCGAACTGGGGGTCCCTGGGTGGTCTTGGGAATCCCGGACGAGCCCCCAAATGTTATGCCCAGATTTCAGGATCCCCAAAAAACCACATCAGGGAGCCAGCCAATCCGATGCAAAAGCATAAGAATCTGTATTCGAGCTAGCTCGGCTCCCCCACCTTGCCGACACAGCAGCAGGAAGCAGAGAGAGAGATAACTCTGTGTGGAGACTGGTTATATAGGGGGAGTTGGAGGAAGGGGAGGAGAAAGGACTGTGCTCTGCTGATTGGCCAGGCACAAGTTGGTGTCTTGTTCCTGGGTGTGGCTAGCAGAGGCTTAGACTTCCGGGAAGAAGCTCCTTGCCAAGCACGTGGCCAAGGTAAGATGGAGCACTTACCCTGGGGCAAGGTGGAGGGCCTAGCCCTTACCCTGGGGCAAGGTGGAGGGCCTAGCCCTCGCCCTTTCACATAGGATGAATGAGCTACACAGACCGGGGTTAAATCCTAGCTTGCCTGCTCACTAGCTAAATGACTTTGGGCAAAGAGCTTTACCCTCAGAGCCTCAGTTTCCTCATATGCACAGTGGGGCTGTTGTAAGAATGAAAGAAAATACTTTTGAAAGGTCCTGAAACCTAAAAAAGACTTAATAAAGATGGCTTCCTTTCCCCTACTGCAAGCATGTCAAACTCAAAGGCAAACATGGGCCAAATAAACGAGGCATGTGGCCTCAAGTTTGACATGCTTGCCCTACTGTCACACCCTCCAGGTTATTTCAAGCAAGTTTTGGTCTAGGTCAGGAGAAAATGCCTCACTGGTGAATTAACATGACAAAGTGCCGGAAGCCGGTCCATCCTTGCTGCTTGACACAGTCGCTGCAGGAAAGACACATCTGCACAGCATATGTTTCAAGGGACCTGGCATATATAGCATATTGTTCTTAATATGTTTGCTCTCCTTAGCGCCATGTGTTTTAACCAAGGTCACCTCTCCGAGAAAGGTTGTTTCCCCAGGTGGGGATTTTTCCCTGAGGTTAGGGAGGGGATACAACCCCTTAACTAAGTGCCAGGTGGGTAGTTAATCACTTTAACTACAAACAATCACGCTTAAGCTACATAATCTTTACTCCCTGGAATGGAGATAAGAAACGCCCTAACCTTTGCAATAGAAATTGACAGGATTAAAATCGACTGGTATAAATACAGATGTAACAAGACAATAAACATCAGATCCTCATCAGATCCAGATCAGATCCTAACCAGAACTTGGCTGGAGATCCCGACCAGAACTTTGGCTGGAGATCCTGGCTAGAGATCCTGACTAGGCTGCTGATCAACTGAAGGCTGTCAGATGTGGCCTGGTAAATTAACTTTAGCCTCCAACCTTACTGTTATGTTTGTGTGTGGCTGGCTTTTTTTCTTTACAGTTTCTAACTTTTAAAAATATTTTAAGGAATACATGCAGTTTTTAAATGAAGAGTAATTCTCCTCTTGTTTCCGACTTCCTACCCACCCCACTCCCCAGTTCTCCTCCACAAAGGCAACCAAGGGAATGAGACACCTCTAAAGCTTGCCAGAAATATTCTATTTGTTAAAGTAAACAAAACAAAATATGGTTTTAGATGGGTATAGCTGCAGGTGTAGGTGTAGATATAGATACAGATACAAATATAGGTATTGTAGATGAAAAGGGGGCCACATACTAAACCTGACAAGTTCAGGGGAGACCTGTGTGGCGGCCTTTCCACATAGGATGGCCTGAAATTAAAACTTCCTAACTAAAGGCGAGTGATGGCAGGTAGTCATGACCTAGACCAGTATCTTCCCTGACAAAGGTCAATCTTTCCCGTAGCTGAGCCTGTCTATTGTCTTTCTTGATCTATGGTAACACACCTTAGGAATGTCAGAGTAATCTCCTTTTTTCCAGACCCTGGGGCACAACTTTTCACCAGAGCATGAGACCACGGAACGGAACCCCTCATTGTTATCTTGTTCCCCAAATACCACCTCTATGTGCTATAAATGTCGATGGTTAACTATCCTATACTCACCATGTAAAAGAAGTATGTGTCTCATTTTACTTTTTATTCAATGTCAGAGGTTTTCCTGCTTTGCTTCCTCCCTCGTCTTCCACCAATGGCTTTCATGTGACCCTTCTGCTGCCTCCTCCTTTGATTATAATTATAAAATAAACTGCAAAACTGCCATTCTCCGAGTATTTTCTCAATCCATTGAGATTTTGCTTCCCAACAGTTATTGTCAGTTTGGCTCAAATACAGTCATAAAAATGTCCTGTAGGTCTGGACATCTCTTATGTCAACAATATAACTATAGACTCATTTTTATACTATTGGGAGCATTCTATGCACAGAGTTCTTCATAATATATCCTAAAGATTGTTTCATTTCAATATGCATAGATCTGTTTCATCCTTTTATTTCAGCATTATTATTATAAATATTATTATTCCATTATTTGGATGAATCATAATTTTTCACCAGTTTTGTCCTGATGAGCAAACAGGTTGTATTTAATATTTTTCCATTATAAACAGTGTTGTAGCAATATACCTGCATAGGAATCTTTGGGCTAAGATTGTTTTACAGTTTACATTTGGAGTATAGGATGATTTGTTATTGCCTCAAGAGTTAATATATTCACAAGAAGGTAGTAAAAACACCCTCATACTAGGTAGTTCTTATGCATTTCACTTTTTGGCAGGGGTCCTGGTTGAAACAGCTCAGCATGTTGGTACATTCCAGAAAGTTTGGTGGATACAGATGCTACCTAAAGAAGCACCTCTATCAGTGATGGATAAAAATAAAGAAACCTCTCCCATTCTTCTCCATTTTGCCCCAAGAGGAGCCAAATTTTATTGCTACCACCCCAACACGCATATTGCTATTGATGACAAGCAAGAAAATTAATTAATTTTTGAGGTCATATACCTGTTAGAGAATCTTATAAGAACTAAGGATGTTCATTGCTCCCAGCCCCTTTGAAAAAAAATGAACCTACAACTGATATGGGATATCAGGTTCACACACATTACCCCTCAGATATGCAGATATAATGTAGCTTATTTTATTATTACTCTGCTCTTCCTCATGAAAACCCACCTACTAAGTAGGTGGGGAGGGGGTGGGGACAAAAGAATACATTTGAATCCAGTCAAATGCAGCCATTTAAATCATTCCTGCAGGTAATGCACAGGCTTTCAGATTACTCATGCACCACAAAGGCACTGTTTTAAGTACTTTAACCCTTTGAGTGCCAACCCATATCCTAGGAACTATGCTAAAATTGCCAAGGCATTTTTGTTGATTTTACAGCAGTTTAGGGAAAAAAAATTATGAATCGCAAGTAAATGAAGTTACATATTCAAAAACTTAAGGAAACCTTTACTACATTGACATATTTAGCAATATCATCACCACTAATAAAAGCAGACTTAGAACTGGACGCCATTTCGAAGCTTTGATAGCGCTCCCGGCACTTTCGGCGAAAGACAGGAGGAGCCCGATCGCGCTCCCCGGCACTCTAGGGGCTAAAGGGGGCAGATGCAAGAGGTGGACATGTGGTCATTGTCAACAAAAAGAGTCGATCTTAGTCCATAAAATATAGATGCTCCACCTACCAATAGCCTTGTTGGGTGGAATAACTCAGAGCCTGAATGGACAGCACCAGGCACATGATGGGCACTTTACCTTCTTTCTTCCAGGTGCTCACTCCTTCCTGTGTGAAAGGAAGGCTCCCATCTGCTCTAAGAGGACATGATACAGTATGCTTAGAGCCTGGCTATAATAGGCCTTTGAGGAGAACAGAGGAGGTGTCCAGGCAGGTGTGGAATTCCGCAGTCATGGTCAAGAGTACTGAGCCCAGATGAATGCATATCAAATGTCTCACGCACATGATTCGGTCACCTGCCTGCCCAGCAAGCCTAATATCCATAAATTACAAGTTTTTAAATATAAAGATTTGCTGCTGGTTTTTCATTCCCAAATTTGGGAGGGGGCGAGCATCACTGCCCTGGCAGCTTTAGAGGCCGCCTGAGCACTGGATGCTTCTCAGCATCCTTTCCAACTGTTTTTAGATGACCATGCGCTTTCTGGCATCTAAACATGAGCAACCCAGGGCTCATTATGTATGTTCAGGGCCAGAGGAATGCTGGGAAGAGACAGGGTGAGAAGGGCAAATGGCCATGTAAGGCGACAGAGGCCCTGAAGGCACAACTATCAGACTAGGGCAAGTCAAATGCCCTGTGAGATGCATGCAGGGTTGTCCTGAATGTGTGTGTATTGGGGGTGTGGGACTGGGATGTCATTATCTCCATCTCAGAAATCAAAGTTCCTGAGGGCTCTTTCTCACACCAAGTTATTAACTCTTATGACTCGACCATTCATCACAGCCCCTCTTGGCCCATTTTGGGCTAACACATTCTCAAAATGTCCTGACCTCTGCAAACAGCATCCCAGGCAATTTCAAGCATCCAGAACTAGAGGTGAAATGCCATGTTTTGGTTAAGAGTCACCATACACACAACACAGCACTCAATATTGAAATTCTACTGAGCTGCGATCCAAAAAGTATGTCAGGATTTTTCAGAACCTGGGCTATGAACAGAAATCTTATGTGGGATGTTAAGAGATGGAGGGATTAAGGTGATTTGAGGAAGATCTTTTAAGCACCCCAGGGGAAGTGGGTTTCATCAGACACTTCCCATAAAAACACAACAAATTTATGTTATAATATTTTATAATTTCTGTTGTTTACCCTGTGTGTTTTTTTTAATGGCATACACAAGAAAATGACTAAAAGGAAATAAAGAAACTAAATTATTAACTGGAGTTTTGTGTGTGTGTTTTGGTCATGATTTTTATTTCCCTCTTAATGTACTTTTTAATTTTTTCCAAAATTTCTTCAGTGAGCAACTATTTACTATTATGAACTTATTATAAAGATTGATTTTTGTGTTTTAAATTACTACTATTTGACCTTCCTACTTTAGATTTAGTTTTTCAGGAAATATTTATGTGCTGTATCCTCAGCCTACAACCTCCTTTTTTTAAAAAATATATTTTTTATTGATTTCAGAGAGTAAGGAAGAGGGAGAGAGAGAGATAGAAACATCAATGATGAGAGAGAATCATTGATCGGCTGCCTCCTGCACATCCCCCACTGGGGATCGAGCCCGCAATCTAGGCATGTGCCCTTAACTGGAATCAAACCCGGGACCCTCCAGTCTGCAGGCCAACACTCTATCCACTGAGCCAAACCAGCTAGGGCCAACCTCCTTTTGTAAATAAAGTTTTATTGAAACAAATCCATGCCCTTTGTTTACTTATTGTCTATGTCTGTTTTTGCACTGCAGGAGCAGAGTTGTGTAAGTTGATAAGCCATTCAACCATATGGCCCACAAAGTCTAAAATATTTTTTATCTGGCTCTTTCACAAAAAACGTTTGCTGACTCATGTGCCATATAAGAGGCTCTAAGTTAGGAAATAGAAACCAACAGTTAACAACAACAACAAAAAATACATCCGAGGGTCATGGAATTTGTTGCCTTTTGCCTGCAATTTCAGAGGTTCCCCTATTCCTAAAAACATCGCTCCGTGGTTTCCAGAAAGGTAACATGGCTTATGATATTCACAGCTTTATTCTCTGTCGTTAGAATAGATTCTTAATGATACAGAGATGGAGAGACCCCCAAGTTTGTTTGCCCAGTTAACAATGGAGGCAATATTAACCTATGCTCCCCGCATCCCAGCACAGTGCCTGGCATATGGTTAAGTACTCAGTAAACTTTAGCTGTTATTACCAGCATCATCCAGGAACCCTCACAAGTATTCTCCATCCCTGCCTAGGAGTCAAACTTCCCCCCAGGTTTAAGAGGCCAGTGTCTCTTACATCCAGCCGGCAGGATTTTCAGTTCTGGAGAATTTAACAAGCCTCTCTTTATCTGAAATAACTTATTTGAGAGTCACAAAGCTGGAAGTTTCAGATTCACAATACACAGAAGGCACAAGATTTTTTCTCACACTCCAGCACCACCTGACCTGGGAACCGGAGATAAATAATAAAGAAATGAGTTTCCAAACCCAGTTTCGTAAACAAGCTCCTGACAACACACGGCAACCACCTTTTGCCTTCTGCCAGACTCCATCTCCTTGCGATCATCACAATAGGCTTAACAAAAGCTCAGGAGATTTTTAGAAGATCTGCTGTTCACACCACAACAGCAACGTGCTTATGTATTTCATTAAAGAAGCGAGCATCCGGTTGGCCTCAGCATTAACCTGCGAGGCATGCAGAAACACATCTGAAGCAGGTGGGGACACAAGCAGGGGTCAGCGCCTCCTCTCCAAAGGGGCCTCTGCAGGTAAATTCTTAAATTAGGAGCTTGGAGTCTGTGCAGCATCTGATGGAATCCCTCCACGTCCGTCTCCTTTATTCATTTAAGGAAATGATAGGAACTTTCCATTTTCCCTTTGATTTAAAATAATGAGGATTTTTTTTTCCTTTTAGGCACATCTCTAAGAGAAACTTCTGCTGAATTAGATCATGCCTCCTTTTGGGAAACAGTCATCAGGCAGGCTATTGGCAATTCAAATCGTCTCACCCACACCAACACACCCTTTGTCCGTGGCAGAATCATCTCAGAATGAATGATTCAGAAATGGGAAGATGCTCTGTGTTTCAAAGGTAAACAAAACAACAACAATAATCATAATAGTTATTATTACTAAGCTAATTTGGTCCAGAAAAGAAAGAGTAGAAATAATTCAGGTAAATGTTCAAATTGGAAGGAGTAACAAAAGAAGAAACAAAGCAAGGTCATTTAGTGAACTGCTCTGAGGACCACTTTTCTTCACCACCTTCTGAAGCTAGTGCATTTAATATGCCTAAATTTTTTAAATATAAACTATTCTCTATTATTCAGGGTCCAACTACTCTAGATTTTTTGCTTTACCTTTTTTATTGGGGGTGGGGCATTTCTGGAATGTGGAATAAAGAAAAGAAGGTGAAATCCTATGAGTTTTGGGGGCTGGAGTGGAAAAGGTTCACCTAAGTAAAAAATGTATAGTTTGGGGGTTCACACAGTCTGAGTTTAAATCTGGCTCACGGGATTAATGACCTCACCTGAGTAACCTAACTTTCTCATTTGCCATGTGGTGATAATCCTATATAATAAAACACTAATATGCAAACTGACCAAACAGCAGAACGACTGGTCACTATGACGTGCACTGACCACCAGGGGGCAGATGCTCAATGCAGGAGCCGTGCTCACAGCTGGCGAGCCCAGCCGCGGTGGCGGAAGCCTCTCCCAACTCCACTGCAGGCGGGCAGTAAAGAGCGAGGGGTCTTGGACTGTGAGAGCCCCGGACTGTGAGAGGGATGTCTAACTGCTGGTAGGCGGACATCCCCCGAGGGGTCCTGGACTGCGAAAGGGTGTAGGCTGGGCTGAGGGACACCCCCCCCCCACCCCCAGCCCCCAGTGCACAAATGTTGTGCACTGGGCCTCTAGTAATAATATAATTATATAGTCTCAGGGTGTTATTGTGAGGATTAAATGAGATAGCACAATCAAGGTGCCTGGAAAAGAGTAAGTGCACAAAGTTGTTATTATTATTATTATTACTATTACTAGAGGCCCAGTGCATGAAATTTGTGCTGGGGGTGTCCCCCAGCTTGGCCTGTGCCCTCTCACAGTGTGGGAGCCCCATGCTCGATTGCCCCAAAGAGGTAGGCCCCGCCCACCCATCCGGGGCTCCTCGATGGATTGCCCCAAAGAGGTAGACCAGAGCTGAAGGTCCCATCTCCACGCCACGCAGAGCCACGGGACCCCCAGGCCTCGCCACATGGAGCTACGGGACCCGCCTCCACACCATGCACATAGCGTCAAGCCCCGCCCACCCGCACACGCCAACTGCACACGTAGCCTCCTGGTGATCGCTCGTTATGGCATGAGGGCATCATGGTGTGAGGGCATAACAACCAAATAGGCTTTCATTAATAGTATTATTATTATTACTATTATTATTATTAACCAGCCCAATCCTGGAGTTAATGCTAAATTCCTCTTGATGACGTCACATGTAAGTGGTTGACCAGCCTTTGAAAACCTCCAAAGATAGGGCACTCACTATCTACATCTATGGTATCTCTATCGCTTAGAATGTTCTTTCATGTATTCAGCTAAAATTTCCCCCACTGTGACTTATACTCCTTGGTCTTAGTTCTATCCCTTGGAAGTCTTAAAAGGACAGCAACCATCCCTCTTGTACTTTGTACTAGTAAAGGTTTAAAAGAAGTCAACTGGGAAAGAAGGAAGAGGATAGAGGATGAGGAAGAGGAGAAGGGGGAGGAAAGGGAGGAGGAAGAGGAGAAGAAGAAAGGGGGAGGGGAGGAGGAGAGGAGAGAGGGAAGGGGAAGGGAGGAGAGGCAAGAGGTGGTAGAGCAGTTGGGGAGAGGAAAAGGAGAAGAATCAGCCTCAGGGAATGCAGGAACCAGGGCAAAGTTCAGGACCGACCTTATGGAGTCACCACACCTTGGTCTCCAGCACTACCTTTAACAAGCCTTATCCACAGCTACAAGAGTCTGATTGCTTCAACCTGGGTCAGGTGTCCACCCCTGAATCAATCAACTCTGGCCAGGAGTAGACACCTGACTCAAACTGAAATCATCACACTCCTGTAGATCTTGGTGCTGGGAGCCTACCTGTGTATCTATATATATAAAACTCTAATATGCAAATAGACCGGATGGTGGAACAACCAACCAACCAAACAACTGGTCTCTATGACGTGCACTGATCACCAGGAGCACGCGTGGAACATGGTGGATGTTGGCAGCAGATGTTCATCGGCTGTGACAGGATGGTGGAGCAGGTGAACGGGGGCACCAGACCAAGGCTGGGTACCACTCACTGTTATTGGGGAGAGCCTCTGGTGGTTACTGAAAATTCTTTGCTCCCGTGTGCAGCGGCTTGCACCTGCTGCCGGTACTGGCCCCGCTCACACCAGCTGCTAGTGCCAGAGTCGCCACTCGCACCCACTGCACTCGGTGCCGTTAGCAGGTGCCAGAGGTGGCTACCCCTCAGGGCTTCTCCACCTCCCCCTGCTCCTGAGGGGCAATTGGGACTGACAGCCGCCTCTTGCACCCACTTCTGGCAATGGCCTGCTCACACTCACTGCCAGCACCCAGCACCGGTCCCGATTGTTCAGTGCCATCAGTGGGTGCAAGTGGCAGCTGCTGGCCCTGATCACCCCTGAGGGATTCTCCACCTCCCCCTGCTCCTGAAGGGTGATTGGGGCAGCAGCCGCCACTCACACCAGCTGACGGTACCAGCCCTGCTTGCACCCGCTGCTGGCACCAGACCCAATCGCTTCGCGCCATCAGCAGGTGCGAGTGGGGTGAGCGATGTCAGTGCCTGGGAGCAGCAGCAGTGGGAGCAGGGCTGCCAGCAGGGGACTGGCGGAAGGGGCCGGGCAGGGTTGCGGAGGATGAGGCGAGACCCACCCCTGTGCCCACCACAGCCTCGCAGCCCACAGTTTCTTTCAAGGTGCATGAATTTGTGCACTGGGTCCCTAGTTAAGGCATAAAAAAGCATTCCACAGAAGGGCAAATTGTTGTGAACTGAGCAGCCTCCCAGCAACCATACTATGAGGAAGCCCAAGCCATGTGAATGAACCATGGCATATCCTTGAATACTTGAAGAAGCTAATCTCTAGTATAAACATCCTTCAGTTATATCAACCACAAAGGTTAAATTAATTATTATGTTAAAATAATTCTCTGATTGTTTATTTAGTTTTCTGACTGTTAAGCTTCCTAAATGTTAGGCTTCCTGAAGAGAGAGGTTCATGTTTGGCTCATTCACTGATATATCCCACTACTTAGCTAGGGACTTAGACCACAACTCAAATAATTGCAGAATCAGTTAATTGATTGGCTAATGCATTAACTGAATTATCAGTTTGGAGATCTTGTGGTTACTTGCTTTCAAATGTGGCTAAATGCCTTCCAGTAAGTTG
>NW_005873041.1:32262-35802 GCF_000147115.1 Myotis lucifugus | reverse complement strand
AGTCTGCCCTTGCAAGGGAAAGGACATAGACCTCACTGCGTTATGAAAGTGTGGAAGTCATATTGAAAGAAGAGCATGTGGGATGGGAGATAGCTGTGGCCATCTTGGAAAGTTCAGTCTTTCCTACCACCTCTCTCTTTTGGCATGGGCAATCAAATTGAATTTCAGCATTGGAAGTTTGGACACTGTTGCCAGTCCTCCACTTAATCATTTTCTTTCTTTCTTTTTCTTTTTCTTTCTTTTCTTTTTTTTTTTTTTTTTTGTCATCTATGCTGGGCATAGAAAGAAGTCCTGGATGTGCACAGATAAAAGAGAAAACTCTTTTGACTGGAGAGTTCACAGATGGGTAGAGAAGATGAATAAAGAAAATTCAGTGTGATGAGTGATTTAGCCAAGGTATGTATAGGCAGTGTTGACAAAGAAAGAAACGATTGATTTTTCATGGAATGAAAGCTAAGTGTTAAGATTGCCTTAACACTTTTCTTCAGTGGATATCGGTTCTGTCATGTTGCTAGGTTCCCATTTTCAGAGTTAATATGTATTTCCCTAGATGACTACATGAACAGCCAGCGCCCAAGTTGTCACCATGTGGGAGCCACACCAACCACAACCAAAAGAATAGGACTTGTTGGTTAAGAAAGGCAGTAGTCACTCAGACTGATGTCTTGGACTAATAGGTTCCTGGGAGCCTTGACATTTTCATAGGGAGGAGAACTCTGGAAAACAAATAGTAATAATGATAATAATAATACCTTTTTAAAAGTAGACTTTTTCAGAACATTTTTATTATTTTTATTACTTTTTATTGAATTTATTGAGGTGACATTGGTTAATAAAAGTGTATAGGTTTCAGATGTACAGTTCTATAATACATCATCTGTATATTGTATCGTGTGTTCACCACCCCAAATCAAGTCTCCTTCCATCACCATTTATTCCCTCTTTACCCTCATCTACCTACCCCCTGCTCCTTTTCTTCTGGTAATCACCATAGTGTTGTCTGTGTCTATGAGTTGTTGGTTATTTTGTTGTTGTTGTTTAATCCCTTTAGCTTTTTCACCCAGCCCCCCCTGAACCCTCCCCTCTGACAGTTGTCAGTCTGTTCTCTCTCTATGAGTCTGTTTCTATTTTGCTTGTTAGTTTATTTTGTTCATTAGACAGCACAAAGAATTCCCACATACCCTAAACCCAGTGCCCCATTACTAACATCTTAGATTAGTTTGGTAATTTATTACAATTAATCAACCAATATTGACACGTTATTATTAACTCAAGTTGTGGTTTACTCAGATTTTCTTAATTTTTACCTAGTGTCCTTTTTCTACTCCAGGATTCCATCCAGATACCACATCACATTTAGTTGTTGCCTTTTTAGACTCCTTTTGGCTATGACAGTTTTTAGATTTTTAATATCTTTGAAAACCTTGACAGTTTTGAGGAGTACTAGTCATGCATGCTGTAAGACTTCCCTCTGTTGGATTTGTCTGATGTTTTCCTCATGATTAGACCGGGGTTTGGGATTTAGGAAGGAAGACCACAGAGAAATATTGTCATTCTCATCACATCATATCAATGGAATGAGGTATGAACACGATTTATCACTATCAATTTCAACCTTGACTTGGATGAGGTAGTGTTTGCCAAACTTCTCCACTGTACACTTGCTCCCCACCTTTACACTGCCCCCTTTGGAAGGAAGTTACTGTGTGAAGCTCACACTTAGGGAGTGGGAAGCTGTGCTCCTCCTCCTTGAGGAAGGCAAGTCTACATCAACTGTTTAGAGTTCTCCTATACAGGAGATTTGTCTCTTTTTCCCCATTGATTTACTTGTTCGATCATTTCTTTATGTCAGTATGGACTCGTAGATATTTACTTTATATTTTGGGTTATAATCCAACACAGATTTATTTTGTTGCTCAAAGCATTCAGCTTTACCAATGGGAGATTTTGGGGTGGGTCCCTCTGTCCCTTTGACATACCTCCATTGTTGAGGTTTCATAATAACATTTTTACCTATATGTGCCAGAACTAGAAAATAAAGGGCACATTACTAGGTATATTACTAACTTGATCGTTCAAGCATGCCTGTGGTGTACGTGCTCCCATTGACAGATAAGGAAACTCAGGTGCAGAAGGGTTCAGTAAAATATCCAAGGTCACAACGCTTGTAAATAATAGAACTGGAATGTGAATCCACGCTGGCTCACTCCAAATCCCCGACTTGTAACAAGCTGAGCTCCAAAGGAATGCAAACTTATGTTATCCCCCAACTTGTTGAAACACAAACATTGGTTATATACATTGGCCTGTAAAAGAGGCCCAGAGGCAACTAAAAGAGCTTCCAATGACCACAAGCAGTGGCAGCCACACTTCGTATCTTTTGGCTTCTCTTCCTCACCCCGCTACCCACTATGCACAGTCAAGCAGACAACCACCCACATGGAAGTGTTACAGACTTCATGTGCTGCTCCCTCACAGGAAGTTGTGGAAAGATGTGATGGACAAGTAGGGATGGGTGCAAAAGCTGACATTTCCAAAATTCTAAGGGGTGATATTTTGGGGATTGAGTGGGTCTTCTTGGAGTCCCTTAAATTAGATCACAGAAGACCACTCCACCCACTCAGGAGCGAGCCCTCCGCACAACACACTCCCTTCCAAACCTTGGAGTTATACTCCTTCCATGTTCCCCTTCAACCCTGCAGGATGCCAAAACATCTTCAAGGGAGTCTGCTGAGAATTGCTAATCATTTTTACATTGAGTTGGACAACGCTCGGAGCAGAAGAAAAAAAAATAGACCCACATTCCCTTTTGAAAGCAGCACAGTAACCAGAGATCTGGATCCAAAGACAGAGTCCAGTGTCCCTGTATTGTGTGCCCGGGACCCAGAAAGCTCGGGCAAGCTGGTTTCTGCCCTATCCAAACCATCCTGGTATTATAATATAGAACATTCATTTCTCTGCTACTAGGTTCCACAACAGTCATCTTACCTCCCCCAAATCATACCCCGTTTCTTCAAAGCTATCAGCTTGCTTTCTGTTGGTTGAAAGATGGTAGCATGTTGCACAATAAAAGTCAATTTTAGCAGTTTCTCTGCTGCCTCCGAAAAAAAGGGGGGGGAATCTCAGTATGAGGGCTGCCTTTCTTTATTAGTTTCTGCTTTATAAAATGACAATGCCATCCTTTAGATGTCTTAAGGAACTAGAGCAGAGCCAAAGTCGTCCGTGGCACTCAGCTGGAGTTCAAGACCTTGTTCATAATGCCTAAAAAACTTCAAAAAGTTCTGAGGACAATACCTAGTGTATGTAATACGCTCGTGGACATCTAAAGAGCCTAAGAAAACTAGGCCATGGATATAATGAGAGGCAAAAATACTGATGAATGGAAGGGGCGATGCACCAGAGCGTTCCTGCGAACCTTTGTTTCCTGCTCTAAGGATAAAATTGGATGGGAGCAGTGGCTTTCAGAAGACATCGGTACTGCCCCTCCACTGTGGGGGGACCGGACTTTGTTTCCTAAATTTAAAGACACTGAGCTTCTAT
>NW_005873041.1:14334-16482 GCF_000147115.1 Myotis lucifugus | reverse complement strand
AAGAGGCACTGGAAATTTTAACCCCGTCCTCCTCATGCCTCTTGCCTGGTGGACTAACCAATGGGAAGGAGAAAGACTTGGGAACTAAAACTCTATGTCAGTGGCCGAGACCCTGGCCAATTCTTCAACATCAAATGCCGGACTCTTCCCCAGCAGCTCGACCCCTACATTGCCAAATGCCTCCTCAATTTCATATCATAGAGGAGGGTGCTGAATCAAAGATTTGATTCGGGCATAAGACCAGTAGGGAATGTGCTGGGGGAGGAAATGAAACATGAGAAACTTACTGAATGTGTTGGGGGGAGGGACTGCGGCCTGGAAAAAGTTACCGATTGTGTCAAGGGCAGGGACCATGGGAGAGAAAAATTGCTAATTATCTCGCTAAAAAAGCAATGTGTTATGTTTGAACCCAGCCAGGTATGACCCTGCTCGTAAATTTTATGTAAACTTTTTACCCTGACAGTACCAGGAACGGCTGATGAACCACTTTGTAGTTGGTTTTTTTCTCTTTTTTCTAACACTGTGTTGTTGGCAATAAAAGATCTTGCTGCACACTTGGTCGGGGCCACATGCTCCGAATCTTCCAGAGGGGAAGATAGGTGCTGTGGTCAGCTGGCCAGTTTAATAAAAGGCTTTTAAATTTAAATTCTGAGTCGGTGGTCTATCTCGTTTAGCCAACCCATAACAATGGTTTGATTCCCAATCAGGGTTGAGGGCTCGATCCTCAGTAGGGAGGGGGGCATACAAGAGGCAGTCAATCAATGATTCTCTTTCATCATTCATTCATGTTTCTATCCCCCTCTCCCTCTTCCTTCCTCTCTCTGAAATCAATAAAAATATATTTTTAAAAAACACACAGCAGCAACCCTAATTAAAACGACAAAAAACACCATTTCATCCATCCCCTGCCTCCCTTTCTCCTTCCTGCCCCCAAAGGAAAAGCTCATTACTAATAGACTCAGATCACCTCAGGCCCATTTCTCTGTGTCTTCTGATACTTACCTGACTCCACTGATCTCGACCTTCGGTCAGAACCATCTCTTTCCTGATTCCCATTCTCCTCCACCTAGGTCCCTCTTGCTTTGGGTCAGATGAATTTTGTACAGAACACTTTATCATGTCAGTGGCCTGCTCTGAAACATTAGATGACTCCTCGCTGCTAATATAATAAAATTCAACTTCAAATAGAGGACGCCATTGCAGGGTGACGCCAACCCCATCCTTCTGGCGCCAGACCCATTCCTAATGGAACAGCACTGTCACCAAGCAGTCCTCCTGCCAGAAATGCCTGTCCATTCTTCCCTTTTCTGACTAGAAAAGTCTGCCTCATCCTTCCTATACAGATCACCAGTTTGGGGCCACCTTTGCCAACTCTTGAGCTCAGAGTCCCTTTTCTATTTTTAGTAGCATTAGTCGGGCTGGTGTTCATGGTCAGAACATCTCGGGCAGGCTAGCAATGCCTTGAAGGTGGAGACTTTGCCTTCTGAGCACATGGGCCAGGCCCTAACCCAGTGACTGCCCCAGGTACCTCAAGGCATAAGCTGGTTTGAAAATTCTCAAGGACACCAAAAGGATTTTTAGTGATGTATCCTGCACTTCTTGCACCTCCTCACTTCCATAAAGATGAGAACTGTGGCAGAGACCTTGGGTACTAATTAAGTATTAGGACATTTCTATGCTCAGACACGGGCATCCATGCACTTCCTAACACTCCCACAGAATGACACCATCATCTCATGTTCTCCTTTCTTAACTCATTAATATTTGACTTCTCTGGCTCTCAGATGCCTTGAATATTTTAATTATAGAATCTTATTACATGCTTAGGGATTTTTAAAAGAAACAGACACAATTTTCATAAAAGTTTTATTCACCTGACTCAATATGTGAATACATTTCAATCTAATAAGTATTAATAGTAATTAAAATGTATGGCACACTTACTTGGAGCCAAGCGTTATCTCATTTAACCCTGACTACAGTCTTAATGGGGTGCAGAGAAGTTAAGTATTTTCCCAAGGGTCACACAGAGTCTGACTCAGCCAACGTACTTTGCCAATTTCCAAAGTTGACAGTCTTACTTTTTTTATTGTTGTTATTAAGAGCTACTACTTATGGAACCCTTACTATGTTCAAGATGGCGTGGCT
>NW_005873041.1:5172-14150 GCF_000147115.1 Myotis lucifugus | reverse complement strand
CACTATTTCCCAAAGGATTAAGCTCCCTTGACCCACCTGGATATTGTGCTCTTTCCTGGGGGCCTCCCCTTCTCACTCTCCATTGGTGCTTTATGGGATCACCTCCCAAATAAGTACTTGCATTCAGACGCTGTATCAAGGCCTGCCTCTGGGGGAACTCAAATCTAGATAACGCTTTCCATCAGAGTCAATCAACTTTTTCTGTAAGGGGCCAGGTGGTAAATATTTCAGCTTTGCAAGCAGGCTGTCTTTATCACAGCTTCTCAACGCTGCTGTTGTCACACAATTTTGTAGAGGCAATATGTAAAGGAATTAAAGTGTGGCTGTGTTTCTACAAAACTTTATCTGTGACACTGAATACATGTATTTCATGTAACTTTTACATGTCATGAAATATTACTTTTCTTTTTATATTCTCCCTATTTAAAAATGTCAAGTCCAGCCCTAGCTGGTTTGGCTCAGTGGATAGAGCATCGGCCTGTGGACTGAAGGGTCCAAGATTCAATTCCAGTCAAGGGCACATGCCCGGGTTGCAGGCTCAATCCCCAGTAGGAGGCATGCAGGAGGCAGCCAGTCAATGACTCTCTCTCATCATTGGTGTTTCTATCTCTCTCTCTCTCTCTCCCTCTCCCTTCCTTTCTGAAATCAATATATATATATATTTTAAATGTCAAGTCCATTCATAGCTCATAACCGGTAGTTTGCAGACCTCTGCTTTAGAATATCCTCTTGTAATCCTACCATTAACCATATGAGATAAGAACCATCATTGTTCCCATTTTTCAGATGAGGAAAACTAAAGTTGAGGAAGGTTAAGTGGCTTTAAGATGACACACATCCAAGTTCCAGTGAGTAACCATGGTCCACAAGGTCCTGGAAACACCTTCTCAAAAGTTCTCTACATCCTATCATCAAGGTTAATAAGGTAATGACTTCTCTGGAGGTTCCTGAATTGGTACCTTCCTCTCTGCACACCTCAGCTTTGACAGAGGAGCATGGCGACTCCTGTGCAGTAATGACAGGAGCTGTACTCAGAGGCCAACCCAGAACAGCTTGGTGGAACCGATCTTGGAAGCAGCTGCTCCTCCTTACTTTGTTAAGAAACCAGGCAGTGTCACAGCTTAGAAGATCCAAGGGCCGAATGAACGACACCCTGGAGGTAGGACAGCTGGAGCAAGCCTCCATTTACCTGCCCTTCTGTGGGCATGAGAGCAACCTGCATTTCTCTACAATGTTTTGTACATATATAGATATAACTGTAGGTGTGATTAAAAACACAGTTCATCAAATGCCTGGGGCTAAACAGAGCTTTCATTAGACAAACTTGAAGCTCAAAGCATCTGGGCCAAAGCTTAGTCAATATAGTGTAATAGAAGCTCTGCCTCACTCCATCTAGTCCACCCAGTGCCCCTGTGGAGTCATAATGCTAGGTAGAACTTACATGGCTCTTTCCATGTGCCAAGTACTACATGCAACAATTCATTTAATCCTCACAGCAATCCTGTGAGGTAGGTGCTATTGAAACCATTTTACAGATGAGGAGTCTGAGTGATCAAGTAACTTGCCAAGGTCACACAGCCAGTGAGTGGCACAGCTTGGTTTTGGACCCAAGTGGACTGACTGTAGAATCCATGCTCTAAACCAGTGGTTCCCAACCTTTTTTTCACCATGCCCTGCCTAAGCATCTCTAGAATCCTGATGCCTGCCCCCCCCCCGTGACATAATTCTTATTATTCAAAAAGTGAACTCCTATTCATGTGGAGGAAGCCTAACAAGCCATTAACTTGGTCTAAACAAGCTTCCAAAGAACATGGCATCCATGAAAGAGAAAAATAAAGGAACGAAAGGACAGTTGAAGTACTGAGGAAGAAATCACTAAGAAATTGTTAAAAATAATAATAATAATATGAAGTGATATGAAAAAATAGCAAATATAGTTTCAAAACATGTAGTAGAGAACTGAAATGCATATATATGTCACTATATATATTTATATACTTGTATATGAGGTCTCTAGAACCATAAGAAATGAAAAAAATTCACTGTTAATAACTCATTCTTGAATTGTCCCCCTTAAAAATCAAATTTCCCCCTTGTGGGCATGTGCCCCACATTTGGAACCACTGCTCTGAACCAAGGATTGGCAAACGTTTTCTGTAAAGGGCAAGCTAGTAAATATTTTAGGTTTTTCAGGACACAGATGGTCTCTGTCAAAAATTTATATTTTATGATTATTACTTTACAACCTTTTAAAAATGTAAAACCATTTTTAAATCAAGGGCTGTCCAAAAACATCCTTCTCTAAACCATAATCCTAAGGTGTGGAAGTTTGAAAAACTGGTCCCAATTCTCCACCCCCTCCCCCATGTCTGCCCACACCCTTTGGCATGTGACTCGGCAGTGCCCACCCACTCTTTGGCTTGACCAAGTGACTTTCTTTGGCCAATGGGATGTAGGAAAGTGTGAGACATGCACAGAGAGGCTTAAAAAGCATTTGCAAATTTCTCACTCTAGAATCTTGTCTGCCATCACCACACGAACACGTCCACATTGGTCGGCTGGAAGGTAAGAGTCATATGCAGCAGAACTCAGTTGCTGGATCTCCCCAGCAGAAGTAGCCTAAACTAGCCAATCCCCAGTCACCCCCAGACTCACTCTTTCACAATGTTAAAACCATTGAACCAATACCAGCAACTGCCTACATTTGGGATTCTCATTACAGGAGGAAAATATAGTCTGAAGGGTTATTCTGAAACTCATGAGGATGCCATCCAAATGGATCTAGTGGAGCATGATTCTATAAGATGCTTCTCCATGAAATGGTAGTACAAATAAGTACTTGGTACCAAGTACTAAGTACTTAGTACAATGTACTAAGAGTTCCTGAATTTTGCATGTTCTGGGGAGACACTGCTTCTCCTTGCTCTAGGGTCCAAGTACAGAATCCAGGAGACAGGGCTCATCAGTTCAAGGGGATGGCATATTGTGTCATTCCGGTTTGATGCAGACAATCACTGTCTGCAGCCCTGGGACTTTGTTACGCAGCTGCTCCTGCTATCAGCATATGGAAAAGGAGGAGGGGAAATTCCTAGCAAAGGATGCTGGGTATCCCACAGTGGAGTGGTCCCAATGTGAGTCTCCTCCAGTAAGGAAATTGCTGTGGTGACAATTATAGAACATTAAAGGCTCTGAAAAGTCCTACAGTAAAGATACCTATATCATGTCACTTAACTCAATATTTCTCAAACGCATTGGATCATAATCCTCTTTTCCAACTTTTAAAAATGTTATCATGCTTAAACACTGGCTTAACATCCCATAATAACAAACCATGGGTTTTGTGTTTTTCAAAATTTACTTCAGGGAAATGCACCTAGAACAAAACCAGCCTTTTCACTGTCCCAGCAGAGGGGCATTTTCATGAGGGGCTGGAATTGATGCTAATTTATTTAAGCATCCTATCTAATAATAGAAAAACATGGTAATTGACCATACCTTTGCTACGCCTCCCATTGGCTAATCAGCGAGACATGCAAATTAACCGCCAACAAAGATGGCGGTTAATTTGCATACGTAGGCTTGAAGTGGCGGAGCGAAGACTGAAGGCGGCTCTGGCCAGAGCGAAGGCCTTGGTCCCGGGTGCCAGAGGAAAACCAGTGCCAGCAGCCAGGGGAAGGGAAGGACTATTGCACAAATCTTTTTGTGCAACAGTCCTCTAGTTTATTTATAAATATTCAAAGATGGTCTGACAAAGAAGAGACCTTAGCACTGAGCCAGTTCCAAGTGTTTATTGTACACACGAGGAAATAGACCATCTAGGGCAGTGGTTCTCAACCTTCCTAATGCTGAGACCCTTTAATACAGTTCCTCAGGTTGTGGTGACCCCCAACCATAAAATTATTTTTGTTGCTACTTCATAACTGTAATTTTGCTACTGTTATGAATCGTAATGTAAATATATGATATGCAGGATGTATTTTCATTGTTACAAATTGAACATAATTAAAGCATAGTGATTAATCACAAAAACAATATGTAATTATATAGGTGTTTTCTGATGGTCTTAGGCAACCCCTGTGAAAGGGTCATTCGACCCCCAAAGGGGTCTCGACCCACAGGTTGAGAACCTCTGATCTAGGGAGTAGTTCACTCAAGGGCCACTGGTTCAGGCTGTAGGTGGAGCATGGGCTCTCTGAATATAGGGCAACCTCTCTACCATGGTGTGGGCTCCAGTCCTTGGAGGGATTCCCTGTTGGGAGGACAGTCCTAAGGTATCAGCTTTCACACTTAGAGGTGACCCACCATAGAACACCCCCGTGGAGCAAATGGCAGGGAAAGCCCAAGAATGTGGCTCAGGGTCATCTAAGTTTTCACATTTCCTCACTACCAGTCTGGAGAGGTTAAGAATACGTTTGGGGCAGGCTGCCTGGCAACACATAGCTGTCACTTAATAGCTGTGTAACCTTGGGAAAGCCAGTTAACCTCTCTGTGCTTTGGTCTGTCTGACACTTGGGTACGGTGGGTCTCCACTGGAGAGGCTAGTTGTTAAAGATTAAATTATATTCATTATCTTTAGAGAAAGTGCTCACTCATGGTTGTCTTTACTGTGTGATTCCATTTATATAAAATGTCCAGAATAGAAGACTCTTTAGAGATAGAATGTAGATGAGTGGTGCCAGGGGGTGGGGTAACGTGTGCAAGGAGGATGGAAATAGAAGCCTCCTGTGGACTCCGATGTTAAATGACAAGATCCAGGTACCCAAGGACGTGAAGGAAGAGAGAAGACTTTAAGGGCAAATCCAGAAAATCGCAGTGTCTGCTGCCACCCCATGAGAGGAGCCCCGCGGGCGCGTCTCCGCCTAAGTGCTGGCCATAAGGGTCGTCTCCACACCAGCTTTTCGCAGAGAAACCTTCAAGGTGACCCCATGCGGGAACGTCAGGCTCTGGGAAGGCGGAGGGAGCGTTCCACTGAGGCATGGGACAGGAGAGGGAGCCATTCACTCTCCCAAGTGACTAAAAACCCACAGCCGAACCTAAAATTAGGAAATTAAAACTAAATAAGGGAATTCAAGCAGAACCATTTCCATCTGAAGCAGCAAGCATATGGGCCACGCTGTCAAGTGGAGACCATCAAACTGAAAAGTGTAAATGAATCTGGGACATTAGACAGATACGTTGGGAAGGGAGAAAAGTGCCTTTTGAAAGTCCAGATGGGGGTGGATCCGATTCTGTCACAGGCAGGACCGCTGCCCTCCACTTCCGCCCAGCCCTTGGAGACGCCCGCCTGCCCTAGAACATTGGGTGTTGCTCCAGGAAAACTTTCTACAGAGAAATTTATTCAAAGTCCCCCAGGATATTCCTCCATAGAAAGCCCTCTTTAAAAGTGTCTACAGCAGCCTGTCGTGTGTTTTAATGAGTTGCAATGTGGGCCTCCATTGGCTGGGATGTTAAAGAGAGCCTCTTTCTGCCACTCCCTCTGGCTCCCACTAGCTCCTGCTTGGTTCTGCATATTCATAAAATGCTCAGCAGGACACAGCACCGTTCCAAGGCTTTCAGCTTTGATGACTGCAGTAAGCCTGTTCTCCTCCACTCCGCAGCTAATTCACTGAGCCCACAAGACACTCCTACTGCGCATTTTGAGCTGTGAGTTAGCAGAGCAACGTGTGGATTTCAAAGCTGGTAACAACCTTTGTTGAGGGACCGACCCAAGGAAAGGGGTTCCACCAGATGAGTTCTGCCCACTTCTGATTAGCACAAGGTTTATAAGCCTCCTTCCTCCACCCATGCCATTTTGCAACAGTTTATATTTTACTTTCCTTCTTCTTCTTCTCCTTTGTGAATTTCTATTAATCAAGAAAGCAGTGGTAAAATCCGAAGAAGAAAAGAGGAATGAAGAAAATGCCTGCCAGTACTTTATTAAGACAAAGCTTCTTCCTTGCTCTCGACATCATCTACTCCCCTCCATCCGTGTTGTCACTATCTTAGTTCAAGGCCATCTTGATTTCTTACCTGGTGCAGTGGTTCTCAACCTTCCTAATGCCGCTACCCTTTAATACAGTTCCTCATGTATTATGCAGCTGCTCCTGCTATCAGCATATGGTAGGCCATGCCCTCATGTTGTGGTGACCCCCAATTTCATTGTTACAAATTGAACATAATTAAAGCATAGTGATTAATCACAAAAACAATATGTAATTATATATGCGTTTTCCGATGGTCTTAGGCGACCCCTGTGAAAGGGTCGTTCGACCCCCAAAGGGGTCGCGACCCACAGGTTGAGAACCGCTGGTTTAGAGCATTGGCTTCCTCACTGGTCTCCCTGCCTCCACTGTGGTCCAAGTGTCCTTTCTGTCATGTGGCCAGAGCAACACTTCTAGACCACAACACTCATCTGTATTCCTCTATTTATTCAGTAAGAATGTGCTATTTACCGTGTATCAGGCAAGGAGTAAGCTCTAGGGAGATAACAGTGAGCAAAGCCATTGGTTTTGTCATATCACCACACAAATCAATGTGAAACTACAAAGTGTGTTTGGGAGGTGGGGGGGTGGGGGCGGGGGGAGTGAGAATGAGGACCCTGGAAGCATATAACAGAAAGCGGTGGGAGATCAGAGGAGGCTTCTCTGAGGAGGTGGTGGTTGAGAGCCATGTGGAAGATCTTCGGGAATTAACCAGATGCAGGATGGGTTTGAGACAGGGGACCAAAAAAAAGAGCATTCTTGCAAAGGGGACAAGCTTGAGCAAAAGCCCTATATGGGAAGGAGCATGAAAAACTTTGACGATCCAAACCTGTCCATCTCCTGCTCTATTTGACCTAAAGAAAAAGACAAAAGGCCCCACGCTGACCTCAAGGCCCTGCATGATCTAGCTCTAACTGCTCCAATCCTGTTCCACCTCTCACACTTCCACCTACCAGCCAATTCCAAGCCCATCCCTCAAACCCGTCTGTGGGACTCCTTATAGGGAAAACAAAGGAATCTCCATTGTAGAGCATCTAGCCAAGCATTGTGCTACATACATTGCACACACACACACACACACACACACACACACACACACCATTACTATAATCACAACATTTCCTACCAGGTAGATGCTGGTGTTGCCCCCATTTCACAGGAGAGGAAGTTGAGGCTTGGTGTGGATAAGCACTCAGGGTCAAGGTGGATCTGGAATTCAAATCCCAGTGGTCTGATACCAGAACCCTAACTAACATGTTATACCACTTCCCTCCAACATGGTGGAAGTCTGGAGGAGGAGATGGGTGAGCTCTTGAGAAGGGCATCAAGGAAGCTCAATACAGTTCCTCTTTCAAGACAAGTTCGTTCGGCTGGCAGTGGCTGCCCACAACACAGCATTGAAAGGGCTGTGAGGCCACATCCAGGCTCCCAGGACAGCCCATTGTGACCGCTTAGCCACGTCTGCCAGGAGTGCAGGATAGGAAAAGGGCAGCATGCATCCCTGGACCAGCTGAATACATACCCCAGATTCCTCGCTCCAGCCCAAATGGGGGATGTGTGGACCAGAGTTCCTTCCCCAAAGACTTTCCTGGGCTTCTTTCACTGCATCTGTTCCAGACATCCCAACTCAGTTGCAGACAAAGTCAGAGATGCCACTTAAACCAGGCCAGCCAATTCTCCCCCCAAATCCCACACTTCTTCCCACCAGGCTTTTCCTCCCAGGACCCCAGAGCCCTTACTTGTAAGAAAACTAAACCCGTCTCTCCCACACCATTTGTGAACACCATTAGCTAGCTGAGTTCATGTTCACGGCCACCAACAAAAACCAAACACAGACAAGTAAGGATCTCATGATCTCTAACTCCAGGGCCAGCTCTCAACCACTTGCAAAAGGCCCTGCATTTTCGGAGACCCCAGCTGATTCCCCAACACCCCTGCAGACGGTTCATCTGCACTTGGAAAAGCTGGCGTAGTTTCCCCTATCGCTCTATTACAGTAACACCTACGGGGCTGGCAGGGTCCGGGGCTGTGCCCAAATCTACTGGTAAAGTTCCAGCTGTTTTGACCACACCATCTGTGTCAGGGAGAGCGGAGAGAAGCGGCTGCCCCTCTCTGCCACACGGCACCCCTGAGCGTGGAGCTGGCTGGATGAAGCAGCGATGTGCCCGTTACTTTCGTCCCTGGCTCCTCCTCCTCCTGGTGTTCACAGTGGGAAGAACACTTTTGGTGGCTGGAAAGGCACGTCTTAAAAGGCAGCCTTTAAAATCATCTCTCCGGATCTAATTATCTTTTATAGGGAGACCAATCCTCGCTGAATGTCTCTGTGTTTTTCAGGCTTAGCAGCCATCTTCCCGCCCCGTGATAGTCTAGCCACATCGGAGAACACAGGAGGATGGGGCTTCCCTGGGCTCAGGAGTTTCCCGGGATGGAGACCGAGAAGAAAGGGCGGGGTCCTTCCCCGGCTATCTAGATGCTTCATCTACCATCAGCATCCGATCAGTGGGGCTCATTTGCATTCTGTTTCCCAACACCTCCATTTGAAGGACGACCCTCCATGAAATAGAAAGCAAAGGCTGCTTTTCCTGCTTTGTTTCGAAAGGCTGCTGGAATAGGGTGCAGAGAACAGACGCAGCCGTCAGGCGTCCTACGTTGGAATCCTGGCCGCATCCCTGATGAACTGCATGACCACAAGTTACACAACCCCTGGGGCCTCAGCCATGTATCCGATGGGATTCATAGCAGTAACTCCGTGTGGGTTGTTATGAGGGTGAAAACGGCCGGTATTTGTGCTTAGAACGGGGCTAGAACGTAGGAAGCAGGACCCAAGCGTTTGTTAAATCTAGTTCATACTTTGGTCACAAATCTGTGCCCTGACCCCTCCTCTCCATCCTGACTCGCTGCTGACTGTGCCTCAGGATGGCATGTGGACCGGCGAGGACAGATGACACTGCAGAGACAGCTGCCGGGGCTTTCTAAAGAGAGATGAAAAGTTCTTGCTGCAGCACAGCACACGGGACA
>NW_005873041.1:0-5072 GCF_000147115.1 Myotis lucifugus | reverse complement strand
CAAGCCTCAAGAACCCTCAGATTTCTCTCCCCCACACACAATGTCTAAAATGTTTTAGCTAGGTGTCAATGTTTTAAAGGGGCGGGCTATTTCAAATGAAAATATAGTTGTATGGCTTTTCTTTTAAAAAAAAATTAGAAGGTTTGCCCCCTGGACTCACCTGCCCACACAGCAGCCATGGGGGGTGGGGGTGGGGGGGCGGGAATGGAGGCACCCTGCAGTTCTCTGTGGCCCCCTCTTCCCCTGCCTTGTCATTTGCTTCACCCACCGGACCCTGGTAGATATTTGAGGTCATCACCCCTTCCTTAGGTCCTGGGAGGGATTCTATAGGATGAAGGCACCCAACATTCAGACACACACAGATGGATCTGAGCAAACCACCTGGGCATGTGGCCTGGGCATCTGGCCAAATGTCTCCGGGGGACAAATGGCCCCCTGTTGAGAACCACTGGCCTAGAGGTAATCGGGGTCTATTATTGGGAAAAGAAAAGTAATATTATCCTTTGGTTTTGAGAGTTTTGAAAGGAAACACTGCCTCAACCCTCGTGGGTCCCCAGAAAAAAGAGGGAGTGGCTGCAAGTGTGTAAGGGCAGATGCCCAGATCACTTGCGCTGCCCATTAGCAGAGCAGCTGTGCTAGAGACCGAATGTACTGAATACTAAGTTGTGATGTCCTCAGCCAGATTTGGTACAAACAGGTCATCTGAGGAAGATGATTCATGTGGACCACAGGGAGCCCTGAATTAGCCCTGGACCAGCTTTGTCCATTGGACTGTGGCTCGGTGTTCCACAGTGACACCGTGTGGCAGTGAGAGGTAATGGCAGTAGCAGGCTGCTGTGGCTTCAGGTTCTCCCCGCTGAATACCTCTCTCCCTTACACTGTAAAAGTCCCTACTTTTCTTGGCTCATTCATGGAGGGGTGAGGGCAGAGCCCCTAAATAGATATTAAACGTCCTACTAATCTCTCACACGAGTGTTTTTACCCATTTTTAAGTTACAAAATAAAGCAATATAGCCACATTTGCACCCCACGTTTATGACAAAGATCGGAAGTTTGGGAGCCATTTGGAGGGTGCTGCGTGGTGTGGGAGAAAGAGCCCTCTCTCCTGGCAGTCAGGAGCCCCAGCTCTGCCACTGATTAGCTATGGGATCCTGGGAGGATATACTTCACCTCCCAGGCCTCAGCGTCTGGAGGGGGCCCGCGACCTCTGAGGGCCTCTGCATCCATGCCCTCAGCTCATAGCAGAGCTTCAGTCCAGCTCTGCCTGCCATTGAGGGCTTCGTGGTTTTGTCTTTCATATTTCACTCCACCCCTGTCACACTGAGGTCCCTCTTGTTTTTCACGGGCGCCTACAAGCTCACAAAGACTTGGAGGAAACATCCCTGTGATTCTTGTGTTAAGAATGATTATTTCTGGCCCTGACAGGTGTTTTCAGTGGTTAGTGCTCTAACACCGTCCCATGCACTGGAGGGTTGCAGGTTTGATTGCTGGTCAGGCACATACCTAGGTTTTGGGTTTGATCCCTGGTCGGGGTGTGTACAGGAGGCAGCCAATCAATGTTTCTCTCTCTCTCTCTCTCTCTCTCTCTCTCTCTCTCTCTCTCTATCAATGGAAACATGTCCTCAGGTGAGGATTTAAAACAATGATTACTTCTGAATAACTAAAATTAAAGAAACAGAGTGAGAGGCCCGTGTCTCTGACACCAACTGGTCAAATGTCCAGAGATGCCTATATAGCACAGAAAGGTAAATAATGAACCCCAAATATCAAAGATCATCTGTAGTTTGCTTCTCCAAACTGTGATGGCTGAATCGGGATAGAAGTTTGTTTTAAGTTTAAATCAGTAAACTACACTTTTAACAGGGCACTTAAGTAGTCATTGTTTTGTAAGACCAGAAGCATCCATTTTTACAGCCTAGAAGAGCAGTTTAAAGGTCGTATAGAAAGGATGGGAAATGCGCAGCACTTGTACTGCTTCTCCTGACAATGCATCCATGACAGACATCATTAACGGTCATGGTGTTCAGCCTCCGAATTCTTCTCAACACACAACTCCAGGCACCAGAAGCAGTGGAATGAGTTGAAATCTATTCCATGTCCCTTACCTATGACCATTCTCCCATTTTCACAGGTCAGAACCTTGAATCCTTTGAGATTAAACACAAAGCCCAAGGTCACAGAACGTATAAAAAGCAGAGCCAGAATTCTGACCCTATGATTTTCTATTACTCCCTCAAATACCATGCCACCCTAACCTCAATAAAACATAACTTTAAGGTTGCCTTCTTAGAACAAAAAATCAAGTTCACCTATTGCTCTAAAACAAAGTCAAAGAAAACTTTAAAAAATGAAATAGAGGACTAGCTGACCCCATTGAAAACTCAATTTCCTTTGCTCCTCATCAGAGTTTCTCAAATGCCTTTCTTGCTTAGTTATAGAGAAGGAACCTGAGAATTACTAGGAAGAAAATGGCAAAAATGTGGTGGTTTCAGGCACCTGAGTTGGACATTTTCAATAACTAGAAAATCCATACTGTGCTGTTACCAATGCAGAAGACAATATTAAGTTCCAGAAAAATTTATCAAGCCCTACAAGCCCCTATGAATAAGAACCACCTAACCTAACTCTCTACAGAAATTGTCCAGAGAAGGTGCTTGAAAATAAACCTCAAATGGAAATTAGTGTCAATATTAATATGAGTTAATACTGAGCTATAAAAAATAATTAAGCCCTGGCTGGGTGCTCAGAACATCAACCTATACACCAAAAGGTTGTGGGTTCAATTCCCAGTCCTTTTGGGAATGTTTCTCTCTCACATTGGTCTCTCTCTCTCTCTCTCTCTCTCTCTCTCTCTCTCTCAAATTAATTTAAAAAGCCCATATCCTTGGGCAAGGATTAAAAATAATAATTATTATTATAAAAATTTGCCAGTGTTTTACTATCCATTATTGTTTACCTAATTGCCACTAGAAGCTACAAGTGGAGTCTCTGGTCTTAAAAAGCTCTTATCTCATAAAGGTATTTGTGACTTTTTAAAATAGTGAACGATGGGAACCAGGAGACAGTGGATTAGAAACCTGTGGTACATCTACACAATGGAATACTACGCTGCTGCAAAAGAGAAAGAATTGTTACCATTTGCAACAGCATGGATGGAACTGGAGAGCATTATGCTAAGCGAAATAAGCCAGTCAGAGAAAGATAAATATCACCTGATCTCACTCATTTGTGGAATATAATGAACAACATAAACTGATGAACAAAAATAGAACCACAGACATAGAAGCGTCGAACAGACTGTCCAACCTATGAAGGAAGGAAAGGGGTGATGGGGTAAAAGATCAACCAAAGGACTTGTATGCATGCATATGAGCATAACCAATGGACACAGACAGTAGGGGGGTGAGGGCATGTGCTGGGGAGTGGGGGTGGCTGGGGAGTGGTCAGTGAGGGAAAAGGAGACTTATGTAATAGTTTAAACAATAAAGAATTTAAATTAAAAAAATAAAATAAAATAGCAACAAAAAAAATGGAGAGACAGTAAGCCCAGCGAGTGTGGCCCAGTGGTTGAGCACCCGCCTAGGAACCAGGAGGTCACAGTTCAGTTCCCAGTCAGGACACATGCCTGGGTTGTGGGCTCCATCCCCAGTGTGAAGCATGCAGGAGGCAGCCGATCAATGTTTCTCATCATTGATGTTTCTTTCTTTCTCTCCCTCCCCTGGCCTCTCTGAAATCAATAAAAATATATTTTTTTAAAAAGGAGAGACAGTAAGATTTAGTCAAAGCCAACAGGTCTTCTTTAGAACTAAGAGAGGCTCTAAAAGAGACAAAGAATTCTGATGGTCAGTTAAAGAATGCAGAGAATTTAGAAACAGAAGGCTAGGAGCGTAGTTAAGGGCTATGACAGTAATTCCTATGAGAGATGATAAAGTCTGAACTAATAAGCCAGTGGCAGGGGGAAGAGCAGTGGAATCAACAGGACCTGCCATTAGGAAGGGAGGGAGAGTGAGCAGTGGAGTAAGACTGTAGGAGATAGCAGCTTCATTAACACAATTGTTTAGCCATTAGATCTGTAGCCATCTATGGTCCTGTCGACCTATGGCCACCCCCATCATGTCAGTGCCGCCTGCAAGCCTTCTAGAAGTTTCCAGACGGTTCTAAAGTTCCTGGTTCATGAACCACACTCAGAGAAGCACGCCCTCACCCTGCTGTCATATATAAGCAATCATTTACATTCATGTCTTCGCTCCTAGTAAAGCTAGAGGCAGACAGTCAGGAACCACCACAGGCTGAGGAGGGAGTTTATGAAGTCCCAGAACCTTTAGGTGATATAGCTCATGTCAAACCAACTCTTAGGGGCATTGCAGTTTCTTTGTTAAAATATATATTTTTTAAATTGATCTTTTAAAAATCCTCACCGGAGGATATTTTTCCATTGATTTTTAGGGAAAATGGAAGAGAGAGGGAAAGGCAGACAGGAATATCGATGTGAGAGAAACACATCGATTGGTTGCCTCCTGCACGGGCCCCAACCAGGGCCCAAGCCGGGGAGGAGCCTGCAACCAACTCTGTGCCCTTGACTGGACCAGAACCCGGGACACTTTGGTCCACAGGCCAACGCTCTAGCCATTGAGCAAAACTGGCTAGGACGTCTATCAATTTTTAGAGAGACAGGAAGGGAGAGGGAGAGAGAGAGAAAAACATAGATGTGAGACCACAACATCGATCAGCAGCATGTGCCCCAACTAGGAATTGAATTAGAAACCTTTTGGTGCATAGATGACGCCTAACCCAGTGAGCCACACTAGCCAGGGCCACATTGGAGTTTCTTAAAATGACCTTTCCTCCCGGTTTCCTTCTCATAATCTCAGTTCTACTGACAGCTACCACGCTGTTTTCCACTTCTCACGTAAGCCCAGGAGTCACCACAAAGCAATCCTGGCTTGTTTCCGTGCTCAAGTTCTGCCCTCTGTCTAGTAAATGACTTCATTTACTATCGTGGCCACATGAAAATGAAGACCCTTAATGACAATGACACTGGGCACTGAAGCAAACACCAACGTACTGCTTCT
>NW_005873040.1:16013-32749 GCF_000147115.1 Myotis lucifugus | reverse complement strand
GCAGAGACAACCAACCACAGCGCCAGCTTTGCGGGCCCTCCCACCCCACCCTCAGGAGAAAGCGGTGCCTCTCACGGCCAATTCGAAGGGATGTCCGCACCCCTGTGTTCACTGCCGTGCTCCTCACAACAGCCAAGGCTGGGAAGCAGCCCACGTGGCCATCAGCAGGCGACTGGAGAAAGAGGAGGGGCACCTGTCTGCCACGCCATAGCACACACAAACGGAAGGAGACCTTTCCGTCTGCAACAGCAGGCGTGGGCCTGGAGGGCTCGTGCCCAGTGAAATGCGTCAGACAGGGAGAAACAAGCACCGTATGATTTCACTCCTACGTGGAGCCTATAAAACAAAATGAATAAACAAAACAGAAACAGGCTTGGTTGCCCGATGGAAGGGGAGTTGAGGGGCTGGGAGAGAAAGGTGAAGGGATTAAGGCGTTGGCAGTTACAGAACCAGTCCTGGGGATGTGAAGTGCAGTGCGGGGAACACAGTCAATAATATTGTAATAGCTATGGATGGTGCCAGACGGGCAGACTTATCTAGGGACCACTTCATAGATTATAGCAGTGTCTATCCACTATGCTGTACGCCTAAAACTGATAGCATATTGAACATCAACTGTAATTTTTAAAATTTTAAAAATATTAGAATTTCTCCAGGAAGGATGAGTAATTATGAGCGCTGACGTCCACACCCGTTATTTCCCACAATGCCCTCTCTCATGGGCGTGGGGAGCTGCCCTCAGCCACCTGCCGGCCACACTAACCCTATGGACTGAGATGAACGTGGACACGAGCAGGTGAGGGACCAGCATTAGAGCAGAGGCCCTGGAGTGGGTTCCCGGCCTGAGCTCCCTGGCAGCACCTGCAGCAGGGGCAGTGGGCACCTGGCAGTGAAGGGAGAGCTTGTCATGCTGCTGGGAGGGAATCGCTTGGATGGGAAACTACTGCACGCCAGGAACTGATCGCGCTGTGCAAGCATCTCATTAGCCCCTCGTTTTAAACAAGAAGACGGACAGTCACCCAAAGCCAGAGCCGCAGCAAAGGAAGAGCCAGCGTTCCGACTGGAGCGGCGACGTGCTTCCTGTGACACAGGCTCTCCTCACGGGGACAGAACCCAGCCAGTCACCAGGACCCGCTCACAAAGGCTAATTCAGTGATCCTGTTTCCATCTCACTGACTTCCCAAAGTCCTTTCCATAATTCACTTCACAGATGTCCATTAGAATCTATGATTTGTGCAAGGGATACACGGATGTGTGAGACAGCCCTCTGCCCTCGAGGGACTTACAACTCGTGGAAAGAGACACAATGGATACATTATTAGAGCAGACACCAGAATCTGCTTTTCCTGAGGATGGCAAAGATGATGACAAAGAAGGACGAGATGGAGAAGGTGGTGATGGCAGTGGTGATGGCGGGGATGGCAGTGATGGCGGTGGTGATGGCGGTGGTGGCGGTGGCGATGGTGATGGTGATGGTGGTGGTGGTGATGGTGTTGGGGATGAAGGTTGTGGCAGTGGTGATGGTGATGGGGATGGGGATGGTGGTGGTGGTGATGGTGGTGGTGATGATGGTAGTAGTGATGGTGGTGGGGATGATGGTGATGGCAGTGGTGATGGCGGGGATGGCAGTGGTGGCGGTGGTACATGGCTCACATCCTACCTGGCGTGAATCCCATGGGGCTCTGATGGGCCATCTCTCTCAGAACGAGCCCAGCAGCCAGCTGTAAGGCAGGGAGGTCTTAGAGCAGCGGTTCTCAACCTGTGGGTCACGACCCCTTTGGGCGTCGAACGACCCTTTCACAGGGGTTGCCTAAGACCATCGGAAAACACGTATATAATTACATATTGTTTTTGTGATTAATCACTATGCTTTAATTATGTTCAATTTGTAACAATGAAATTGGGGGTCACCACAACATGAGGAACTGTATTAAAGGGTCGCGGCATTAGGAAGGTTGGGAACTACTGTCTTAGAGCCTCCAGCAAGCACCGCCCTTCCTGGCCCCCAGCATGCTCTTGTGTTGCCCCCTCTCTACCCCCACCACGGCCACCACCTGTCCATGGTCACTACTACGAAAGTCCCACCCACCTTGGTGGGGGAGAGCGGGTTGGAGGCAGCACTGAATGAGGAGTGTGGGTATACACGGGGCAGGAGGGGCTGCTCTCTGTCGCTCTCCTGTTGTTACCAGTTAGAGAAAGAAAGGTCAGCTGGCCTCTCTCCGACAAGCACAGCAGGCTCATTTCACACGGACTCGATCAGTAACTCTATACACAGGGGCTAGCTTTCTGCCCCGAGTTCTCCAGGGCATCTGCCCGATTCCTCCAGGTCGCAGCCTTTCCTGCTCCGGCATCTCCCCCATCAGCACTGTCTCCAGGGCAGAGAGACCGTGAATGATGAGGGGAGTGCCACTCGCTGGCTGCACAGATTGGCCACCACGTTGCTCTTCGAATTTGAAACGGCTTTGACACACGCAGCAACGTTGAAAGAGGCGCGCTTAGTAGTGGTGAAGCCACAGTGCCCCCCAGGAGGCTTCTGGGAGCATCCTGTGTGTGTGTGCCGCGCCCACCGGCAGCCCACCTGCTATGAAAGGGAATTATCAACACGCTAGGACTTGGAGGGGTGGGCTCCTCCTCATTCCCACTGCAGATTCTGCTAACCAGCGATCACAGCTCATTCACTTATCCCGGAACCAGGAGGGCCCTCAGGGAAATCTGATCAGGCCCCAGAATGGCCCTGGCCGGTTTGGCTCAGTGGATAGAGCATCGGCCTGCGGACTGAAGGGTCCCGGGTTCTATTCTGGTCAAGGGCACATGCCCAGGTTGCAGGCTTGATCCCCAGTAGGGGGCATGCAGGAGGCAGCCGATGCATGATTCTCTCTCATCATTGATGTTTCAATCTCTCTCTCCCTCTCCATTCCTCTCTGACATCAATAAAAATACATTTTCTAAATAAAAAATAAAAAACAGGCCCGGAGTGTACTCTCCTGCCTCGCACCCTTCCTGCTGCTGCTTTCCGCATGTATTAACTGTTTAAGTGCCCACCGTCAGGCCCTCGCGGCGCTGTTATGTGAAGACCAGGTCTCTGATCTCAGGCATCTCACGGTCTCGCTCAGAAGCGGCAGAGCCAGTACCCCACCCTGTCCTCTGTGCACGTCCGGCAGGACCGCCTGTAACGGGCATCGCAGGGCACCTATCCGCTGGCACGAGCTAGAGCAATGAGGTGTGCCACCTCTCGGTGGCACATATTCTACCAGCAGGATAAGCCCCTGAGAATAAAGATCATCTCTAGAGACAAGTTGCAATGAGCGCCAAACAGAAAGACAGTGACACTATCAAGTCACCTGCCCCCGTCCCTGGCATACCCGGGGTTCTCGCTTCAATATTCCCACAGCAGCCCAACCGGCGTGGCTCAGTGGTTGAGCGTTGATCTATAAACCAGGAGGTCATGGATCCATTCCCAGTCAGGACACATGCCCGGGTTGCGGGCTAGATCCCTAGTGGGGGGCGTGCAGGAGGCAGCCGATCCATGATTCTCTCTCATCATTGATGTTTCATCTCTCCCTCTCCCTCTCCCTCTCCCTCCCTCTCTGAAGTCAATATAATCAATAAAAATATAATTTTTAAAAATATCCTTACAATAAGTTTGTGGTGTGGTTTTGGGGGTATTGTTGTCGTTTTAAGTTAGATCAGGTGGAGCTTTGTACGTTTCAGGCTGAAAGAATCCTGACTGACAGGCGATTGTACAGAAAGGGGAGGGAAGCTGGGGACTGGACGGTGGAGCTGGCTTTGTCAAGATGCATGGGGAGCCTGCGTTGCCCGCCCTCCGCAGCGGGATGCGGGGGTCCGCACAGTGTCTTGGGCTCCAACCTTGTGACCAACAAAACTGGGACTTTGGGTGACGTGGTAGAAAAATGTCAGGATATTGGATCAGAGGCGGGTCTTTTGGCCTCCGGTAAACTCCCCCACCCAGGAGACAAGCTGGCCCACCTGAGAGCAGAGAGAGCTCCTGGGAAACAAGATGGCCTCAGCGCTGCCAGCTGCAAAGGTCAGCAGTAACGCCTTCTGCCCCAGGATAACGCTATCTGAGCAGGAACAGGGCAGGGAGAAATGTGGCCGAGGTCTGTTTCTCATCCGTCCGACAGAGGCAATGACTCCGCCAATGCAAGCCCCCGGTGCGGCTGGGCGAGGGGAGGAGGGGCCGGGCTTTATCACGCTGTCCTGTATTTCACTTTCCTCAGAGGCGGGAACCAGACAGGAGCCATTAATCAGGGGCCAAGGAGGGCGATCGGAATGCCGGGGCTATTGATAAGCAATCAGAAGGACGAGGTCTTGCTTCCGAGATAATGACCAGACACGGTTGCTGGCATCGGCCCTCGGTCTTTACAAAATGCGACTGTCAGAGAGTGACGGCTGAGGGATCTTCGTGGCTGGAGAGACAGCAAATGCCGCACAGCGGGGAATGGATCGCTAATGCCTCAGAGAAACCCCAGGCCCATTAAGGCTCATTAACCCACAGATGAAGGTTCGGCCCCAGGCTGGGCTGTCTCCTCACTGCCCTGTCCCCCAAGAAGCGGCCAGGGCTGACCCCCGATGAGGGAGCCCAGCCAGTAGGCGGATTCTGTGGCAACCGCGCTGGCTGAACCAGGAACCCAGTCTACTGTGGACAAGCAAGACAGCACAGGATGGGCACTTCTGTCCCTACCCACTGAAGTGTTGTGGCTGCATGTCACTCCCCCTTTTCTCAATGGCATCTTTATGTTGACTATTCGATTTCACCTCAGGACTGTCTTTTATTTCTATTTTTAAAAATATATTTTTATTTATTTCAGAGAGGGAGAGAGAGCTAGAAACATCAATGATAAGAGAGAATCATGGATCGGTTGCCTCCTGCGCACCCCACACTGGGGATGGAGCCTGCAACCCAGGCATGTGCCCTGGACCGGGAATCAAACCCTGACCTCCTGGTTCATAGGTCGATGCTCAATCACGGAGCCACGCTGGCCAAGCAGGACTGTTTTTTAAAAGAAATAAATAGCTATGTTTTGGAGGCTCTGAGCTCTAACAACATAGAGAGAGAAGGGCATAACATTTCAGGATTTAAGGATGCAGGCAACATCTGGACATGGTTTTGAAAGTGGTAATTCTTGTTTATGCACAAAGTGGCTACATTTTATTCCGTGGAAGCCTCTGGGAATTACTGCCTGCTGAAAGTCTGTGTAAACACGGTGGGCAATCAAACATGAGGCTGTGCGCACAGTCTCCTTCCTTTTGGAAAGTAGAAATCTCTGCCTTTGACCTTCACAGATATGGGCACAAACCCAAGTGTGGGCGCACCTCATCCTGTCCCTCTGGGGCTGGTTCAGGAACAACCTAAGATTTTATTTGGGGTTTTTCTGCTACAACCATTGAGGAATGTTTTCTCTATTCTCAGGCGTCTCAGAGCCTCAATGAATTCTGGGACCATTTCATGGTCAGTTTATCTTTGTAGGGAAAAGCAGAATTGAACAAGAAGAGACAAGGTGAGCCAACGTTGAGCTCCCAAATCTGGTCTATGACGTCCCCGTAACTTTGACCAGTTCTTGTGGCTCCTCTTACATGTGACGCAGGCTACAAGCTTCCCAGTTCGTTCCCGCTCCCATTCCGCTGGTTAAACATGGGCTCCCGGCGCTTGCACATGAGTGTGCGCTGAGTGGCAGCCTCATCTCTCCTGCGGTGTCACTGAACACCAGCGGGCCAGAATGGACTTTTTTAACTAATAGAAAAATGTAATCCCAATCTGTCACTCAACTGAACGCTATTGATTAAAAGGGAAACACCACAAGAGGCAGAATGTATATACATCGTTATTGACGGTCTTCCCATTTACACAGTTATTATCCTCACGAACGTTGGGGTTCAGGGAGGGATCACATACCTTCGCTCAGATAAATATTATGCGGCTACAAGGCAGCAGAGCACGTGGCTAAGGCCCAGGCTTCGCAGGACATCAGCCCTGGACCCTACACACGTGCCGTGTGGGCTCTGGACAATGTCAGCCTCCTCTCTAAGCTTCATGTTTTCTCCATCCTAACATGAGCATGGCGCGATGATGCTGTAGGGCTGGCCGGGTCACACAAGCAGCTCTCCTCCTATTACTAGTCCACGTAGTTCATGGACAGCAAGTGGCCTTTTCACCGATATTCGCATTTGCTCAGAGATTCGCTCCCAGGGCACGGCAGTCACACAGGTGGGAAACGTTCCTTCCCACAACACTCTCTGGTCATTACTCTGAGCTTTATGACTATTTTGATACTAATCGATAACAGGGCCTCTCCCCCTCTGTGCAAAGCCGAGCGCCACGGGCGTCTCACGGGGCTGCAGGAGGCCAGAAGCAAAGCACAGAGAGAGCCACACATAATGCAGACACTTGAGTGCTCGCTCCCCCTCCTCCCCCCATGTCATATGTAACCAGTGGAACACCATGATGAAAAACTCAATTAAGATAAGCCGGTCTCGGAAAAGTAAACACATTCGATGTATACCATTTCTTAGGATTCATTTAGTAGGGAAAAAAAATCCTCATAATACTATTAAATTTCCCAGGCAGCTGCCAGCGGAGCACAAGGGCTGCTGGCAATAATTGCTTTTTTAACGACTCGCCGCTGCTCTGGGTAAACGCTGCTGTGATTAGAGTCCTGTCGGGGGATATCTTAGCGCGCGACCGTGGACACAGCCAAGATACCACTCTGTGCTTTTGCCTCTTCCCGTGAAAGTGTCCCCGTCTTTCATTTCTGACACTTCGCTAGTCAGTGCATTTAGGGAAATTATCATTAGAAAAGCTAAGTGGGCCCGTGTTAAGGTGAGAGAGCCGCAGCGCTGCCCCCCAGCTCGGTAGAGAGCTGGTTTACCCGCCGCCTCCCTCCGCAGGCCGGCCTCCTCTTGCTCTGCAAGCTGCTCTTGTTGGTCTCTGTGCACAGGGCAGGTGGGAAGGCCTCCACGCCCAGTCAGGCACCCCGCCCAACGCCACGGCTCCCCGGGGAACGGCCCGATTCTAAATCCCAGGGAAATGCCATCTACGCAGCCTGGCCTGGGCCAGGGCCACCCTGTGCTGCCAAGTGCTGGGGTCCAGCTAGAATTGTAAGAAAGGTTAACCATGCTCTGTTCACTGCGATTGTTTTGCTCTGATTAAAGAAGGCGCATCCTAACCTGGCTGGGAGTTGCAGGCGGGACCTGGGAGCTCACCTGGAAATGCAGCCCACCCTCCCCATCAGGGAGCTGCCTATTCTCATGGAAAGATGACCAACCTTGTTGCAGAAACCAGAGCCGCCAGCCTTGGCATATTGCTAACCCTTTGAAGACCCCCAGCCTTTGTACACCGCAGGCCTTTGCATATCCAGCCCCCATTACCTGTTAACTGCCCATTTGGCACGCCCTTTGCCTGCTTCCCAGGTAATCTTCATCCTTCTATGCAATGTAAGCAGCGGGCTTATGGGGGCGCAGAGCAGATTTCTGTGGATGGCCTGCTGCTCCCACGCTGCCGGCAGGACTGGAATAAACCTCATGTATGATTCAACCCTGTCTCTGCTTCGTTGGCTCAAGTAGTGACAGGCAGCCGGACCCACCGTCAGTCCTGGCCCAGCAGGAAACCTCACAGAACACAAACACTGTGGGCAGGAGAAGAGCTGTTGTCCCAGCTTTTCTAGGAAGAAACTGATCAAGTCACCCCGCTGGGAAGGGTGTAGATCTTATCCCCGGTCTGTCTCTCAAGCTTGGGATTCCTATTTTAAACCCCTAGTTCTCAAAGTGGGGTGCACAATCCTGTCCATGGGGTTTAAAACGAAAATGTTCGATATTTCCCTCTCTTTATTTCTAATGTGTAAATTAAAAGCCTGCATTAGAAGTATAAAAGTCTAGAAAGACTTCCGCGTGGATTTCAGATTTTATGAAATAGGAAGAAAAGGAGCAGGAGCAAGCAGAGACCTAATGAAAAAATTAATGTTTCAAACTCTTGTCTTGGCATGAATTTGCATCTCATTAATATCAAGCTGATAAGAAGCTTTATTTCTGCATTTATTAAAGAAAGAATTATCTCTCTCCAATGGTACTTGAGTCCAACATTATACACCTAGCAAATGGAATTCAGACAAAGTTTCAAGCTCATCGTGTTCTAGGTGGGAAGAGAAGAAATGGCCTGGTCACAATTATACATAATTTCTTAAGCTACAGACTAGATGTCATTTAATCTACACAGCCTTCCCAAATAGGCTGGCAGAACGAATCATTTCTTCCTCCTCGTCCCACAGGATTTTAAACGTACTTCCATACTGCAGGTAGAACGGGTTGTAGGAAGCAGAGAGTCACAAGCTGAAATACCACTGTACTGTCCTTAACAACACGGTGGATGTATTATAGCCTCGCGCATTTACAGTTTTGGGGAAAGATAAACGCAAACAATGTAACTCGATTATCCAACCCCCGGCACTGAGTCAGTGCCCTTTAATTATTCAATATAATGATTTCTTCCTTTTGTTTCAGATGTAAGAATCGGACAGCAGCCCCCGCTCACTGACATCTCATTCCAAAATAACTACAGGAGTCTGGCTTTATTTTTTTATTATTATTTTAAAAATATTTGTATTGATTTTAGAGAGGAAGGGAGAGGAAGAGAGAGACAGAAACATTAATGAGAGAGAATCATTGATTGGCTGCCTCCTGCACACCCCCCACTGAGGATCAAGCCCACAGCCCAGGCATGTGCCCTGACCAGGAATCAAACCCTGACCTCCTGGTTCATAGGTCGGTGCTCAACCACTGTTCCGGCTGGGCTCTGGCTTTATTTATTTATTTAAAAAACAAACAAACAAACAAACAAAAAACACAGGAGACAAGAGAGAAAAAACACCCTACTTTCTTTTGAGGGCCTCTCCCCACCAGGTCACCAGACTTTTTTTTTAACCTAATTGCATGACCAATGAGATAACATAAATAGATAAGAAATTGCATTTTCCAACAACTGTTCGTTTCTTTCTCTTACATGAGCGTGGACCACAGTTCACCCCCTACGTTGCAGTGCATGGCGTTTATCGTGTGTGTCGCCTCCAGTGGCGTGTTCAGAATTGGACACAGACGGACACGTGCACAGGGCCAATGCAGAGGGTTATGTAGGTGGACAGGGCCACTTGCCCTGAGGAAATGGTCCCCGCCCACACACGGTGCCTCCTAGTGACTCTGTTTTATCAAGCGTCCTCTGAAGTGTGACATCAGCCATCAGTTGGTGCTGCTCACAGCCTCGCCGCCTTGATCAACCCTGAGCATATGATTATGTCCTAAGTCTGGAGTGAACAGGGTCTAAATGAGAACTGGGCGGGATTTTTATGAATTAAAACTGTGTGCGGGTGAGAGTGCTGTGATATCTATTCTGGCTTCTGTTGGCCGCTCTGCTCTGACTAACTGGGGTGGCCTCACAGAAGCCTGATGAGGTGTGTCTGCATGTTTATAACCCCGCTGTCATGTATGCTTTTTAGGACGATGCAAAGCCCATTAAGCAAGGAGACACCCTGTACAGCGGGCTTCTGTGGGCGGAGAGGCATCGGATTCTGGGTTTCCGGGGCTCCTCTGACCCAGCCTCAGCCCCCTCACCCGCCTTCCACGGTGAGCATTTCCCCACCTGGGGTCTCACAGCCCAGCAGCAAACCAGCTCCAGGTTACATTTCCATAAAGCCAGGGACGATGGGTCCCCTGAGCAAAGCCCGCCTCCCACCTTCCATCTCAGACATGGAAGCCAGCAGATCTGAGAGTAAATGTTAAGGGTGTGCAATTAACATACAAAGTGGCAGCTGGAAAGGGCACAGCAGACAGGCGTCTGGCTGGAGTCACTTCGGCGCCCTGGAGATGCGTGATAGCTAATCGATGCGGCTCTCTATCGACGCTGCCTTCGGAGGGAAGGAGTTCATCTGGCCTCAGAAACTCGCCCCAGAGGAGGGAGAGGCCACTTGCTTTTGTCTGAAGATTGGCAAGTGGAGAAAATGAAGAGCTGAGAGATGATGTGAATTCCCCCAGTGAAAGGGACTTTCTTTTACGGCAGGTAGAGGCGAGGATGAACTCACTCTGTAAGCCTGTATAACGTGAACACGCGTAAGATGCTTAGCGAGCGCGCCTCGCACCTAGGAAGCACTAATGAACCAACAGCCACGACCACCACCTTCAGCATCACCGCCACCAGGCGGCTTCCTACACGTGTTTATACACCCGCGGGGACAGAGGTGGGTCACAACTGGCTGATCAGACCCTAGGGACAGTGACTGTTTCATGGCAAACAGTAGCTCAGTCCCCGAGTTATAACTTGGGTAATAAAAGTAACGGTTGAAGCGCTAGAGAGCTAGTCTAGTTCTATCGTTAACAGCATTAGAAAATCACATCAAATAGCACACATGGGTTCTTCAAATGGCTATGCTGCATGTTCTTGCCCTAGGACATCTGATGAGTTAAAGCCCTCATGCTCTACCACTCACTGTCAACGACCCCAAACAGGAAGAGACCAACCTTGCATCTCCAACAGGAAAGTGTTATCTACTTTCTATCCCTGCGGGAGGAAGATTTTCTTCCTGCCCAGCAACAAGCCCAGCCACTGGAAAGCAGCACAGCTCAGCCAATGAGAAGCCACCTTCATCCTGAGCAGGGAACGTTCATTTTTCTTGTGCTGAGGACTCCCTTTCCCCACCCTCCTTTTTATAAAAGCCTTCCACTGCGTAGGATTCCTTGGAGTATCTGTTTGCTGGATGAGATGCTGCCTGACCCATGAACCATTGAGTAAAGCCAACTAGATCTTTGAATTAACCCTGCTGGATTTTGTTAACTGTCCTCAGTTGTACATCGGGAGCAATAGAATCAGAGTCACAGCAGTGCCGAGAGAGCAGGGGCTGGTATTGGAGAAATAACCGAGAAATGGCAGCTACTTTCTTCGTTAAAGGGAAGATACGTGGTGGCTAAGAGCCCTGACTTTGGAGTCAGAACAACCTGGATTTTAGTCCCGGTTCTGCCATTGACTTTCCTGGCACAGGGAATCTTTTAAACTGTTGTTCACTCAGATGCTAAAATATCTCCTCAGATTATTGTGAGCCCACCTCGCTAAAGCAGTCAAAAATACATATTCTTGTTGTTACAGTTAATAACTGCTAGCACTTACTCTGTCCTTGCTATACACTAGGTTTGGGTGAAAATACTCTTCATGTACCATCATGTTTCTCTCACAGAAACCATATGAAATAGGTAACAGGATCATCCTCATTTTTAATAAGGAAACCAAGGTAGAGTAACTTGCCTAAGATCAGGCCTTAACATCATCAGTGTTGAAATGCAAACCTACCTTAAAATGGTAGAAAAAGAAGAGCAAATTAAATCTAAAGTAAAAGGAACAACCAAAATAAGAATAAGAATAAGACCAGAATTCAATGAAACAGAAAATGGACAAGATAGAGAGAAAATCAAAAAACTAAAACTTGGCTCGGGGTGTGTCTGTCTCCTAAATGATTCTGAGATTCTGTGTTTCCAATCTTCGTTCCTGTCCTAGCCCACTGAGAAGGTTTCTATAATCTACAGTTTCATTGTTCGGTATTCCCTTAAACTTTTGACAAGCACCTTTGAGTTAACAAAACCTAAATGTAATGAATAGATTTCCCCTCCTCCTCTTGCACTACATTAGGATCTTAGAAACCTTTAACAAAGGTTACCCCGCCCCTGCCTTTCACATTTCATGTTATTTAACACTCTAATTTCATGATGTAGTTAAATTCTAAATTCTAAAATTTAGAATTATCTGGCCAGTTCTTGTGTCCGTTATCTCACATTAATTTCTTTGCTTTCACTTGCTCATATCTTTTTTTAGCTCATACCTTTTCAGAGTTCAACTTCCAAGTTTCTATATTGCAGGATGCAGTGGTTCTCTCAGCTAAGGTATGGGACTGGAAATTCTCTTGAAATTTTATTTCTTTCTCTTTTTTTTTTTTGGAGGGGAAATGGTTGTGGGAAACGTCCTCTTTTACCTTTATTTTTTGAGTGATAATTGAGCTCAGTATAAAATTCTAGGTTGACATGTTCCCTTGATACACTGAAAATATCATCACTATCATCACACAGTGTTCTGGCCTCAGTTGTTGCTATTGAGACAGCACTGAAGTTACTGTCTGCAGAACCGATGTTTCTTTGCAGTGAATCTGTATTTTCTGTTTAGCTCTGTATCTATTATCATGCTTCTCGAATCTAAGGGTTCATATTTTTCATAAACTGCAGAAACTGCCTTCTAGAACTCTTGGAGTAGGACCTTTTAATCGACCATCTATGACTTCTAGTCTCACTTTCAAAGGTTCCATCTCATCGGGTGGCTGAGGAGCTAATAAATGCTTGTACTCCAAAATCCAAAGTTGTCAACCAGTAGTTACACAAATGTGTGAATACCTCAACGTGTTATTGGCTGAGACCCCACTGCTCATAATGCCTTTTGAGTGACTATTGCTTTGCACACAAAAGAATAATTCTTTCCAAATACTTTGCTCTGAAAGCTTATTAAGCAATTGCAATCTACTGTTCTTTATCAAAGCTTATTAAGCAACTGCAATCTACTGTTCTTTGTCAACATGTCTAGGACCTCAATTCTCGGTCTATCGCTAGCTGTGTGACAGTAAAGGTTTCCAAAGGAGTCCCTGGGTGAAGCCAGTGCCAAGCTGAACCAAGGAAGCAGCTGCATTTAAAACGTGTATCCGTGGGCCCCATGCGGACAGCGCCCCGTCTACAGGAAGGGGCCTGGTATCTGCATGGCATGCGCTGCAGAGCATTAGGAAGTTAATAGCAGCCAAGTGTCAGTAAGACCCTAATCACAGGAAAGCAGAGGGAATTAACTTTAAAAAAGATAAAGCTTGCCTCCGAGATTTCAGCAAAAAGCTCTCTAGGAGGTAATAAGGTTGGAACTTTTTCAAAAATTGCTAGTGATTAAAATAAAAAACTGGGACCAGGGTGGCTCTGGCTCCACTCCTGGAGGCAGGGCTGCTTGCCGGGTGACGGGAGCGAAGCAGAGCTCAGCGCCCAAGGTGGTCTGTCCCTCCAGCGGCGGCGGGGCCATGACACAGCGGTAACGGCGCTTCTCCACTGGCGGTTCTCGCTTTAAAGGGCGCCATGGCCCTAGCTGATTTGGCTCAGTGAATAGAGCACCAGCTGGCGGACTGAAGGGTCCCGGGTTCAATTCCAGCCAGGGCACATGCCTGGGTCGTGGGCTCAATCTCCAGTAGGGGGAGTGCAAGAGGCAGCTGATCCATGATTCTCTCTCATCATTGAAGTTTCTATCTCTCTCCCCCTCTCCCTTCCTCTCTGAAATCAATTAAAAAAATCTTAAAAAAAAAAGGAGATGGGAGGTAGTGTCTTTCATCTGAATTAAAACACATCCTCTGAATTTTTCCCTCTTCTCTTGCTGTTAGTACGTTCATGGGAGGGGAAAGCAGGCCCAGAAAGAGTAGAGAGGCGCAGTCACGGTGCGCTGAGTCATGTGAAAGGCGCAGTCTCGGTGTGCTGAGTCATGTGTGTGGAACAGGGCGGGCCACATCTGAACGGGGGTGAGCTGCACGTCACAAGGGGGAGAAAAGCAGGACGTGGACACCGAGCGCGTCTCCAATGGACAGGAGCAGGTCGCAGGCCTGGGCATGGAACCAGGTCACTCAGAACACAGGGATGAGTGGCCATGCAACTCAGAGAGCCCTGGAGGCGACAGGGACTCTTGGCAGGAAACAGAAAATGACGCTGCAGACCTCACACCTCAGCACCAGGGACAAGGCGGAGCCGGGCACGCGGGCCGTCTGACTGCCCACGTGGCTGCCGGTGGCCCCCGGCCTGTCTCTGGGCCACCGTGCCGTCCCCCCTCAGCCTGCCTGGCCCTGGCAGTGCCCGGGTGTGCCTGGCTCCAAGGGGGTGCCTGTCTGCAGCCTCTTCCCCTGCAGGAACCTCCCTGCCCTGAGCCTCCATCTCTGTCCTGGGTGAAGCGTCAGCTTATTTCATGCCGGAGTAAGCTTCGGCCTTGAATCACAGCACGAACGCTCCCTGACATCAATTGCCAGAGCTTAAGGAGGTTTGGGCTCGACGGACTGTGAAGTCATTTGCGGGCGCGGGAGCTGAGTGACAAAACGCCGTCACGAGGCGTAAACCTGCCAACGGCAATCGCCCACGAGGGACCCCGGGAAAGGAGGAGAATTGGGCCTTGTAGGTCCGCAAGGCCCGGTTGGCACGACTTGTGTACGGGGCATCATAATGAAGGCTCCCCAACGGATTCGGCTTCCTCCCATCTGCGCAGGGCAGGGCTGCGTGCGGGAAAGGTGCCCAAGGTGTCGAGGATCTGTGAACTCTGCACAGTCCAGGTCGGAACCAGAGAGCCATGCCCATCCGGGACACTAACCACAGCCACCCCTCCAGCCTGTCCCAACGGCACTAGGAAGCTCCGGCAAAACCGTGAGACACCCCCCACCCCCCACCCCCCACTACACTGCTCACAAAACGCAGTCTGTTTCATAATGTAGGTGTCGCTACAATCATGTTCCTTCCCTCCGGCCCACACTGCTAACCTACGGTCCCCGTCTTCCCGGCAGTGGGTCCCATCACACGTCTGTATTTTCATAGAGAGCGTGAGGGCTGAGTGCCAGGTCACACCCGCCCGTCTCGCAGTCCTTCCTCCTCATCCCAGCGCTGGCCTCGGTGATGGAAGACTTGGGGAATCCAATGCGAAGTCTGATGGCCTCCGGGGCTGACGGAGCCACTAGACCAGCGGTTCTCAACCTGTGGGTCACGACCCCTTTGGAGGTCGAACGACCCTTTCACAGGGGTCGCCTGACAGTGGTCGGCAAACTCATTAGTCAACAGAGCCAAATATCAACAGTACAACGACTGAAATTTCTTTTGAGAGCCAAATTTTTTAAACTTAAACTATATAGGTAGGTACATTGTTATTAACTTAATTAGGGTACTCCTAAGGCTTAGGAAGAGCCACACTCAAGGGGCCAAAGAGCCGCATGTGGCTCTCGAGCCGCAGTTTGCCAACCATGGGCCTAAGACCATCGGAAAACACATATATAATTACATATTGTTTTTGTGATTACTCACTATGCTTTAATTATGTTCAATTTGTAACGAAGAAATTGGGGGTCACCACAACATGAGGAGCTGTATTAAAGGGTCGCAGCATTAGGAAGGTTGAGAACCACTGCTCTAAGGGGTTCTCATGGAGCTCCTTTCACTTGGCTTAAGATGAAGGTAGAAAAAAAATGTAATAGCATTTCAAAAAGTTTTTCTTTAGAGAAATCTCCCAAATCTCTCATCTCTCTGACCCTATCCCCTAGGCTTCCCTTATGTACCTGCCTAGAGGTGAGCGCTGGGCTGCGTACTTTTAGTCACCCCCTCCTAGAGAATGATGGAGCTATGAGCCTGCCAGACGGCCTGTCACATCCGGAGACCCCCCTCCCCCCGGGTCCTATGGCACAGCGCTCTCCAGCAGTCGCACAGGAGAGAGGGGCCGCGGTAGGTCCTGGGCTTTTCAGGAGGTGCCCTTGTTACTGGAGGGACATGGCTGTGGGCTCATCCAGGGTCAGGCCCTGCTGCCTGTGCCAAGGGATTCCGTGCCAGTGGAAATAGAACGCCAGCCACAAAGGTAAGGACAAGTCTCTCAGAGCCCTGTTACAAAAAATAAACAGAGCAGGTGAAATCCTTGTAATAACATGTTTTGTTAAGCCCAACATATCAAAAATATTATTTTAACTTGTAATAAATATAAAATATACTGGGATAATGTATATAGATAGATAAGTAACTTGCATTTCTAAGTATCGATAGCTATTTACATACATCTTTTTATTTGAAAATATATCTTTTTATTGATTTCAGAGAAGAAGGGAGAGGGATAGATAGAGAGACATTGATGAAAGAGAATCATCGATCAGTTGCCTCCCGCAAGCCTTCAACTGGGAATCAAGCCCGCAACCCAGGCTGGTGCCCTGACTGGGAATTGAACTGTGACCTCCTGGTTCATAGGCTGATGCACAACCCCTGAGTAACACCAGCTGGGCACCATCTATATTTTTTGGGGTAATTCTTTGGTGGCTGATAATTTTTAGCTCCTCACTGTTTTACCGCATTATTATTGTTATCGTTTTATAGATGTGCACACCGAGACACAGAGCGGTTCACCAACTGCCTGAGGTCACACAGCACTTAGGAGGAGGAGCTGGAATTTGAAAATTGGCAATCTGGCTTCCCATATATGCCTCCAATAAAAAAAGTTTTTACTTTCATAAAAGCAATCCTCTTTCTGGACAAAGTGCTTTGGTTGTACAACTGCCTGACATTGTGACGGAGGTAAGATTTGGGCCGCTCCTGGCTTTTAGATTCTAAAACGCGTTCCAGTGACAGTCTAAGGGTGGAGAAGGTGGAAAGTGGGAAGAATGCAGAATGGCATTAAAGGTCCTTTCTCAGTACAAAGGTGAAAGGCGGTCGGCTGAAAACTCAGGAGAGTAGGGTGGGTAGGAGCCAGATAAGCTTGGGGCACCCCAGAGCAGGGGGTGTGCACCTGACCGCGGGCATTGGGCATCAGAAGCAGGTGTGGATGAGTGTTAGCAGGAGGTGGGGGTCTGGGCAGGGGCCTGAGGCAGACTCGCTAACCTGTGCTCACCCCCAGGGAAGGGCAGGCTGCAGACCCCACCCACAGGGCAATGGCATCTGCTGATGGAAGG
>NW_005873040.1:13221-15734 GCF_000147115.1 Myotis lucifugus | reverse complement strand
GGGCTACTGCAGAGCAGACATGAGGCTGAGAGTCACAGTAAATGTGGTGCGGGGTCCACGGTCCCAGAAAGAGGCTTTGTTTGTCAGACAGAGTAGTGCCTTGAGGGGGGGGGGGGGGTGAAGGACAGACGCTGAAGGGCCGGCTACGCAGGAGCACTGGGGAGGACCCCAGGACCACCTGGCCTAAGAGGAGATGGCCTCCCTCCCTCCTGTGGGTGAGAAAGAGTGGTTTCCAAGAGAACCAGACAGATCTCGGTGCCTGAGGGGCTGGACGATGGGGCTGGGTCTGCGGAAGCCCCAGCCGGAGGAAGACGCCGGCAGTGGCGTCGGCTGTGGGAATCCTCCCCAGTCCATTCTTCTCAGCTGCTCTGACTCTTACCCTGGCGTGGGGCCTTCCTCCATTTATTGACATCAATGTTTACTGAGCATCTACTAGTGTCTGTCACTCCGTTCGTGCTGGGGGGTGATGGCGAGCAAGGGGATGGTCTGTGCTCACAGCATACATGGCAGCGGAGTGATCGCGGACCCACAGAAACGCAGCGACTGGTCGCAGGAGGGACATCGTGCCCTCGGGCCAGGGAGCAGCCTCCTTGAGCATCCTGGTGCCTCATCGCCTGCTTTACTCGCAGGGGCCGGAGCCACGGCACATCCATGTCACACCGACATGGCCTTCGCTCACATTAAACTGTGTCCCTAACCCTAAGTGGAGACTCACCCACCCCCTCTCCCCGGACGGAGCAAGACTGGAATTCAGAACCTGGAGGAGCGACACGCCCAGGATCTCCCACCGTGAGGGTCCCAGCAGCGTTCTCCCAGCGCCGTGACGCCCCACTGTGTGCTGAGCTTTTCCAGTGATTACCCCCAGGTAGAAGGTGACCTTGGCCTGCAGGCCTCCTACAGTCCGCGAGGACTCGAGCCCATTCTTTCGGAAAGACCATCCTTAGATCGTCCTGCGTTAACTCTACCCACCGGTCTTATCTCCACCCCTCGGTCCTCAAAGAACCGAAGAGCATGTGACGGAGTGAAGACCCGGACACCTGCTCTGCCGGCCCCCAGGCTGCTGCAGGTGTTTCTCACAGACTCCTCGCTGCTCTCCTGACGCCACGGAAAGGGGACAGTTTGTTTGACCCCAGAACGTGGGCAATATGACCTGAGCATACACCCTACCATCACAAGGACCGATCCCCCACCTGTCATATGAAACGGAAGCCCCCAAACCCAGCTGCACGGTTTGACCCTCACTGGGCCGGAGCCAGGGCGGCCTGCTGGGGAGAGCGAGCTTTGGGGGCAGGGAGAACCAGCCCCATCCTGCTTCCTCGCTCACAGGCCGGCGACCTTCGGCCAGTCCCTGACCCACACAGAGCCCCATGCTCCTTATCCGTGAACAGAGCGGGTGGGACCGGAGAATTAGTGCTGCCGTGAGAGTTAGCACTTAACAAGCACGCGGCCCAGAAGCCGGCACAGCCGCTGCCGATGCGAGCTCTGAGCGGCCCCTCTCTGCATTAGGAACCTGTGTGAACTCCTAGGGTGGTGCGGGATGAGGGTCTCAGCGATCCCTTAGTCAAGTGCTCTGAAGGCGGCAGACGATGGAAACAAGGCGGCATGCTGTGCCTGAGACACAGAAAAAGCAGAGAAAACTCCAGCAGTGCTCGCCTCCCCAGGTGCCGCGGAGCCTGGGACGGTGGCGCAGACGACGCGGGACCCCGGGGTGGACCCCGTGACCCAGAACAGCCCTGCCTAGATCCTTCCCAGCTATGGTTGTTCCAGGGAAGTTTTCCATTGGAAACATAACAGAGGTCTGGAGCTTTTTTAATGTAAAACGTCTGCAAATCTCTTTCCTTCTAGCACCTGTTCCAATGCCTTAGGGCAGCGGTTCTCAACCTGTGGGTCACCACCCTTTTGGGGGTCGAACGACCCTCTCACAGGGGTCGCCTAAGACCCTCGGAGAACACATATATAATTACATACTGTTTTTGTGATTAATCACTATGCTTTAGTTATGTTCAATGTGTAACAATGAAAATACATCCTGCATATCAGATATTTACATGACGATTCATAACAGTGGCAAAATTACAGTGATGAAGTAGCAAGGAAAATAATTTTATGGTTGGGGGTCACAACAACATGAGGAACTGTATGAAAGGGTCTCGGCATTAGGAAGGTTGAGAACCGCTGCCTTAGGGACGGATACAGACACGTGGGCAATCCGCCTCCCGTGGAGTTTCATCTCGAGAGCGCGCTGGTCTCCAAGGGCGTGTTCACACCGGCTGCCGGGTGGGAATTAGACGCCTCTGACTGTGCGGCACTTTATTTAACAAGATCAACCTTTCCCACCGCCGGTTCCCCCATTAAAAACCCATTTTAAAGGTGCAGCTCAATTATCCGGGTTGCATGGCTGAGACGGAGCTATTTCATAACCGAGGCAGGCAGATAATTGGAAGCATTTTTCACGGTGAGAGAAGGAAGGCGCAGGATAGAGGCCCTCGAAGCACGGGAGCAGGTTTTTCTCG
>NW_005873040.1:10797-13006 GCF_000147115.1 Myotis lucifugus | reverse complement strand
ATCGAATCCCGCTGCCCTCTGACCCCCACTGCTGACTCGCTCTGTGCGGCCCAGAGAACGGCTGACGGCCTGGGAGTGGGCGCTGCTGCCGGCACCATCTCTCCCGCAGGCTGTGCTTCCCCTGGAAGCACTTCCACGCTCCCCAGACCCAGCTGCCCACGTGGCGATTCCCCAGGTGCCTCGGCTCCCGGCCCGTTATACACTCACCACCCCTGGTGCTGTGACGCGAATATCGTTTTCATAGTGAAAGAACCGCCCTGGCCAGTGTTCCCAATGGGGAGAGCCCTGGCCGCGTCCTGAAGGGTCTTGGGTTTGATTTCTGGTCGAGGGCACCTACCTGGGTTGCAGGTTTGATCCCCAACCCAGGTCGGGGCCTGTGCAGGAGGCAACCAATCAATGTGTCTCTCTTACATAGGATCTCTCTCTCCCTTTCTCTCCCCTCCACCCCCCTTCCTCCCACTTTCTCTAAAAATCAATGGAAATAATACCCTCGGGTGAGGATAAACAACAAACAGAAACAGGAAAAGCACCCCTGAATGTCTAGGCATTCTCACATCCCTCCACTGTGACTGACACCATTGTCTCCAGAGAACTGAGTCCAGAGGGTAAAGGGCACGGCTCAAGGGCACACAAGCATGAGCAGGGACCCTCTGCTGAGAGCCCAGGGCTAAAGTCAAGCAGCAGCGAACAGCGTCTTTCCCTCCTGGATGAGGCCCCGCTGGTAACAGGCTCTGTTTGCCTCTGTATCTCTCCCAAAGCAGCTGGCACTCACGTTGAAGGGGACGCGTCTGGTGTGGCCCATCTGGGTCATGCAGGTCCACACTCCTCACAAATACGCAAGGAAGAACGCTTCTTAAACCCCCTGCTTCCACGGTGTGATCAAGCCACCGTCTCCAACACCAACAGCCACGGCGTTCATGTTCATGCATCCGCCCACCGCGACCAGTGTTTGCTCTGAGAGATCACAGACATTCTGCCTGACTTTGTCCATAGGTTGTACACATGTGGGGGCAGGGCCATGCCTCTCTCACATTCCTGGTGGGTGGTATTCCTATGCCTCGCTCGGTGCCTGGCACAGAGTAACTGCTCAATAGATCTTTGCTGAATGAATATTTCCAGCTTTGGGATTGGTGCCCACATTCAAAGGTATGACCATCATGGCTCGAGAGAGGTAGTCGTGTGATCAAAATGAAATGCATTGCCAGCCGTGAAGGTGTATTTCTTTCCAGCTAATCGGACTAACAATCCAGGACTCTCTACCGTCCGACCCAATTTCATCCCGGGAATAGATCCAGATGTTATCAGAACAAACCGCAGCATGTTTATCAATGTATGCGACAAATTTTTATTGAGTACCTTGTGTGTTCCAGACAGTTGTGGGCTCTGGGGACAAATTGGTGAGAAAAAATAGACAACCTCTACCCTCATGGACATTGGAAGATATTGGAGTTGGGCACGGGCATTAACGGAACGATCAATCACCCAATGGGCTGTAAAATTGCACCGAGGGAAAGTGCTGAGAGCAGCACTGGGTGACAAGGGAGGATGGAGCTGCACTTAGAGGCTCAGTCAGAGAAGGCGTCCCCGGGACATGACAGAGGCAAGGTCTAGAGATGATGAGTAGGAGGCAAGGAAGGAGGGAGAGAGGGAGGAAGGAAGGGCTCCTGCCCTGAGAGAGGCCAACCTGGTCCATTCCAGGAACACAAAAAGCCTTGAGTGATATTTTAAACATTTGTGTTTCTATTTCAAGAGCAATAGAGAACTTTGACAGGCTTTAAGAAGGGCATGATATGATAATTCTTGCATTTTCTAATCCTTGACTGTACTGCAGATTTTGGGATAGCAAGAAAACCAATTAGGCAAAAATATAGCTTTAGTCCAGAAAGGTGTGGACATTTATTTGGGTAGGCTAGTAACATTATAGATAAGTAAACAGGGCTTAGATAACTCTAAATCTCAAAAGATTTACCTCTTTTGCCAATACATTTATTTACACATTTATTTATATAAATGTGGACATAGGCACAGTTATTTTATGCTAGAATGTGAGAGTAATTGGACATGATAATAGATTGAGTTTAAGAGATGTAAATGACCAGACTATGAGGGCTATTGGTTTGTCATTTGTTAAGATGGGGATACTAGAATGCAGCCAGTTTGGGGCAAGGTGGCTGGTTTGTGGGTAGGTTATGATTTTGCTTTAGGACAT
>NW_005873040.1:0-10697 GCF_000147115.1 Myotis lucifugus | reverse complement strand
TAATGGGAGTGATTAATGCAATAGAGAAGAGACACAGCGCGCTTGCTTGAAGCACCAAGCAGCACAGCGTAGTGTGTGGGGTGGACCAAAGTGCAGCCCATATCAGCAGAGCTGCTCACAGGAAGTGAAAATGTGTAAAGCCAAGATCTAACATCCCAATAGGCCTGGGACGTGTGTGGCCAGCCTGCTTCTGGGGGAGGCCCAGGTGCAAAGCTCTGCACAGAGGAGACTCTGGGAGCGGGAGCCCCTTCATACCCTAGAGCAGCGGTTCTCAGCCTGTGGGTCGCGAGCCCTTTGGGGGTCGAACGACCCTTTCACAGGGGTCGCCTAAGACTATCGGAAAACACATATATAATTACATATTGTTTTTGTGATTAATCACTATGCTTTAATTATGTTCAATTTGTCACAATGAAATTGGGGGTCACCACCACAGGAGGAGCTGTATTAAAGGGTCACGGCATTAGGAAGGTTGAGAACCACTGCCCTAGAGCAAGCATGTCAAACTCGCAGCAGGCGCAACCCGGGCATGTGCCCTGACCGGGAATGGAACCGTGACGTCCTGGTTCATAGGCCGACGCTCAACCACTGAGCCACGCTGGCCGGGCGCATTGGGGTTATTTTTAACACAAGGAAATGTCCTGTAGCGAATGCTCGGCGAGCATCCCATGTCCTAGAATTTCACATCCCTGGGCCCAAGGTTGCATCGCAGGCATCACCTGCACCGACTTTAGGAGGCAAGAAAATCCATATTCAGATAGAAAGAATATTACCTTTTCAGCAAAAGGAAATAAGCTGGAATTAGAAATGGCAGCGTGAGTTTGTTTTGTCTTTTTATGCTCTCTTTCCTCTAACACGAGGCGGGAGACAAACCTTTTGTTCCCCACGCACAATGCCAGCGAGGCCGCGCTGGAGAGGACAAGGCTGGCCTCCTGGCAGGCAGCTCTCCGCATCCTGAACAAGCTTCCCGCACTTCTGAGAACAAGGCCGCTCCTGCCTCCAGGACGCTCACTGCCATTGTTACACCGTGAGCGGCGATGCTCCGCCAGCGTGCCTCCAGAATCTCTAAAACACGCAGTATCTGACCGCTTAGCCGGGGGCACTGACCTCTTTTCCCTTAGATTAGAAAATTTTAAAAATGACAACATGCCCTGGCTGATTTGGCTCAGTGGCTAGAGCATCAGCCTGTGGACTGAAGGGTCCCAGGTTTGATTCCGGTCAAGGGCACATGCCCAGGTTGCGGGCTCGATCCACAGCAGGGGGCGTGCAGGAGGCAGCCGATCAATGATTCTCTCAATCACTGATGTTTCTATCTCTCTCTCCCTCTTCCTTCCTCTCTGAAATCAATGAAAATAATATTTTTTTAAAATGACAGTAGCTACCACAACGATAGCTGACTGATGTGAATGAATAAAAATTATAGCATTTTTTTGGTCAGATTGGCAAAAAGTATAATTTTTGGTGTGCCGCAGATTTAGGGATTAGTTGATGTGCCACGAGAGGAATGAGGCTGAAGGGCCTGCTGCCAGCAAGCACACCTGAATCCCCACCGTGCTTCCAAGTCCCGCTGCTCTTGGTGCCAGGAAGGAGTGTTCCGCCCCTGACCACCGCTCCCTCGGTGACAGGGAGGCAGCCACGCACAGATTCCACTCGTGCTTCTGCGAGTTCGCAGAGCCTGGGAGAGACTGTGTTTGGAATGGAATTACTGGAATTATCAAGTGATTCCTGGCACAAAGCATGTGACACAGGAAAATAAAACCTGCAATTCAGTTATTTTCTCCGCAACACCCTTCACCAGGACTGTGGGCCCTAGTTCCGCGAGGACGCGGGGCTCGCCCTTCCCTGCTCTCCAAGGAGGTGTATGAGATCAGTCAGAGCCCAGGGCGTGGCCTGGACCATACATGGTGGCCAGCGGGGTGCAAAGACCTCCTGCATGGGCACGGGTCCCTCACCTTCCTCACCAGGGAGAGGGGAGGCGTGAGGTCACTTGTGGTCCCCTCCTGCTGCTGATGGCAGCCCCTCCTCTCTGTCTCAGCCTGCTGTCTACCTCAGAGTGACAAGCAGACAGAAGGCCCGCCCCTCACAGACCTCTGGCTGAACTACTTTCCTGTTTCACCTTCTCTGCATCTGTCCCTTTCCTCTGCTCCTGTTCTCTCGCTATTGGGTTCTCTCTCTCTCCCAGACATCGGCTGCAAGAAGCCAAAAGCATGAGAGTCAGGCTCCAGATCAATTAAAAGAGCAAAGGCCCCACGAGACGGGAACTCGGGCCATGATCTCATCCCCCGTGTGCCTCTCTCCCGGGGTGCGCATCCCCCATAGGGGCTTCTTACGGAGGAAAATACGGTGGGGGGTAGGATGCCAGACTTCCGGGCCTCAGAGAGTAAAACTGATGCGATCGTTAATATGATCAAACATTTTAAGGAGACCCTGCTTACCCGAGAGAGGAACTCCCTCAGACTAAAGGGAGACAGATGACATACACAGTGAGGATGTGGCATTTTTAACCACTTTCCTCAAGCATCCTTGTTGGGTTGGGTCTCATCTCAAATCCATTTCCTACCCTTCTTCCAAAGAAACCTCTGGAAATCTGAGTACTGGAGTGGACTTTCATAAATATTTTTAACTGCCCTCGATTTTTTTTTCTCATTTATTAAGTTGAATTTTAAAAACCTGCCTAATTAAACTCATAATCTTCACGCAGCAGAAAGGCAGTCAGAGGTCGGAAAGGGCTTTGAAAACTGAGCGTTGGTACGAACGAGAGAATGGTGAGAGCAGCGACCATGTCATCATATCACCCGAGACGAGACGCTGTCACTCCTACAAATCAGAGGAAACACGGAGGGCTCATCCCAGCTGGATTCCAGGACAATGTCCAGCTGCCGCTCCCTTCCCCGCGGTCTGTCCCACCACTGCCCGCTTCAGGCCTGTTGACCTGTTGCGTGCAGGAAGTTGTGAATTATTTGCAGCAGGGCTCCTTGAACAGGTGCCCGGCAGCATGTCTGCAAACGGTGCCAGTCTTGTCTTGATCTATTTTGTTTTCCTCTAAAGTGGAAGAGATTGAGATGTAATCAAATTAAAATAAAAAAAAAGAAGAAGAAGAAGAAATTACAGGCCTTAAAAAAGCTGCTAATTTTCCGAGCGCGCCAGCTGCTCTGGGGAGACGCCTTTCTGGGGAAGTCCAGGGGGGATGGCCCTGCTCTCTCCTCCCCGCCGACCTAATCGCACGCCAGCTGGTCCCCGCGGGGCAGAGGCTGCGTTCCCTCGCGGCCGAGCGCTTATTCTCGTTGAGAAATGGTCTCGATTTCGCCCATCGCCGTTTCCTGCTTCAGCCCAGGGGGAACGTGGCAGATGTTTGAGCCTCCAGTTTAAGACCTAGTTCTGCCCTAAGACGGATCCGATGCTGCTGGGAATAAACCCCGAGCACTGGCACACAGGCCATCTGCTCCCAGGCGCCCCCCCCCCCCCCCGCCACTAAATGGAAAAGGGGAATTGGTTCCTTGCATCTCACTTTTTCCATCTGGAAAGGGGGGCTAAGTGCTCCTCAATGGAAGGGCTGGCACGGAAGAGAAGTCTGCTAATCTCGGGCCTCTTTTTGTCCTTTTCTCAACTCTCCCAGGAGAATGGGGACATCAGGCACACACCTGTTCCTCCGTGTTGCAATCCCCTCGTCTGCTCGACAGAAGTGACCATCGTGCCCGTTTCCTCGTCGGCTGCTGGGAGAGTCAAGGATATGCGGGAACATTTAGAGAAGGGCTGGCCGTGGCTGTGGACCAAGGGCCCCCTCGTGTCATGCACTGTCACCTGCCGCTCTTCTTGGCTCGTGTGTGTAGTGACCCTGTGTCCAGCCCGCTGGGAGCCTGCTCATGTTAGAAGAGAGGTGAAGGAAAGGTTAACCTGGACCAAGCATGTCAAACTCGCAGCCGGTGTGCTGCCTGCCTCGCGGCCGGCCTAGAGGCTGACGTGCTTGACCTGGAGGAATAAGCCATCAGCCATGGAGCACTCAATCCGAGAACAAGCTTCTAGGCGGAGCCATTTCCCAGGGTCTTCAAATTACCCCACTGGGGGGGGGGTGCCATCAACCATATCCAGTTATGGCAACTCCTTTGGAAACCAATTTTGCCTGAAATGTCAAGCAACATTCAAGGAAGCTGTATATTTGATTATTTAAGAATCTGAGAAGGTGGTTTCTCTGGTAACACAGAAACAGAATAATCCCCTAAGATCACAGATTTATGCATTTAAGATCCTCTGACAATAAAAAACTCCCCAAAACTAGGTTTTAGATAACACCTGTCCTGTGTTGTGCAATAGAATTTGTTTTAAAAAAAAACACTCAGTGGTGAAATTAATCCGGGAAACACTAAGTTAAATAAAGCACAGGGGGGTGTGTCGGCAGCATTTCCCAGAGGCCTGCAGAGGATCCGAGAGAGCAGCTGGAGTACCCAGCAGTCCCCCCGTCTACTTGGCTACTGAGCCTTTTCCCTCCCGGCACTTCACGAGGACACTGTGTTCCTAAGAAACCTGCTGCTCAAAGTGTGATGACAACCAACCGCCTGGGCCTGGGCCTCGTTCACAGTGCAGACCCCCAGCCCCAGCCCAGTCCGGAAACGAATGTGAACAGACGCCTGGCCGCTGTGAATGCACACAAAAGCCCGAGGCACTGCCTCCCACTCTTGCAAATGTCGGTCATAAACTATAGATCGGTGAGGGCCGCAAGGCTGTTCTGAGCTTGCTGAATGCTCGACGCAGAAATCGTCTTGGAAATCAACCGCCTCTTAGTAGTAGTGACGGGAAGTGACATGGGAACCCCAGGGAAGAGGGAGGTGAGCAGTCCGTTCCGGTCGAGGCCGGGCACGGCTCCTCTCCCCACCCCCCGACATCCCTGGTCTTCCCTCTGCTGAGGAATTCCTTATTCGGCCCTCAACCGGGCGTGTGCGTGACATCTTTGGAGACTCTACATTCCGTTGCATTCTTCCGGCTGTGTTCTTATTTGACTATTCCTTTGTTTGGCTTTGTTTAACCAGGCACTTAATTTGATTGCGAACTCTAGCTTTTGGGGGATAGCTCAGATCTCAGTCCATTGTTTCTCCTCAGCTAAGCTCTGCCCCACACTGTGTAGCTCACACATCCCCGAGTGCCTGGGCGGCGTTCACACTTAGAAGGTCAGGCTTCCGTCTCTGACTCCCTCCTCTCAACTCTTCTCCTGGAGTTCCAGTCGCTGTGGTGACCCCCACCTCTGCCCTCTGAGTCTACAGGCCAGAGAGGGGGTAGATGTCACTTGGGGTTTTTTAGGGGTGTGTGTGTGTGTGTGTGTGTGTGTGCGTGTGCGTGTGTGTGTGGACATTTCAGTGCAGGTTTTCTTTTGTGTTTGTAGCCTTCCAACATGGCACTGCCTCTGGCCTGCCCTGACACTGCAGCAGAAAACCGGGTCCCTCTCAGGCCCTCTCCTTCCCAGAGTCCGCACTGTGGCTCCCTCTCCGGGAGGTCTAGGCCAGGTTTTATTCTCCCCGCCTCCCCACACCCCCATTTGTAGTTCGCAGACTGTTACCTGTGAGAGGATCAGGTCTGTACTGAGCTACTTAGCGGTACTGCAAACAGAGCCCCCTCCTCTCCCCTCTATAGACGCCTGCGGAACATTCTAATCTTGTAGTTTAGTCAAATAATTACTCAGCAGTTTATTAAGCCACCACTTTATGTGCAGTGAGGCGACAGGGCGAGGCGGTGGGGAAAGGACAAAAAAAGTTCAACATGCGACCACACCTTCGATGGTTCTGCCTGTCCCCCTACGGGCTGTGCTGGCTGACACTTCACCCTGGACTGCTGGGACCCGGGGGACAGGTAACGGGCCGCTCTCCCAGCTCCACCTTTAACTGCGTGGCCCGGAGTACGTCATCTGACCCCTCTGGGCTGTTTTCTCATCTGAAATTAGAGCCAGTTGTACTAGGGAAGCTCTGAGTTCCTGGTAGGTCGAATGTTCTCTCATTTTAATAAAGCAAAGCCGCCAATTCTTGGGCCCGAGATGCCTGGAGAGTTGTAATTAGGATGTTTTTATGTTCTTGATTTTTCACGTTCGGGGTTATTAAACACAACATCATGCTGGGAACACGCAGAGGCGGCCTTTCCCTCCGAGTTGCTAATAAACAGGCGGTGCTGCTTCCTCTAATTGGGTGGGTCACCCCGGAAGACCTGTCGCCCGGTCCCAGAGTGGCGTCAGAGGAAGCGTGGGGGCCCGGGGCCACAGAGACGCGCGGGGACACACCCGGGTTATGTAAGTTCACTTTTCGGGCCACCGCAGCTCAGGGACCAAATACAACTTAATTTAGTTCCTCGCGGACGGTGGGCTGTGAAATCAGAAAGCTCCCTCAGGGGGCACACCCCCAGTTCTTCCAGCTCCTTATATGACGAGTTACAGTCTGCTTCAGGGTCACCCTTTGCAAAATGGGCCGAATTATTGTATTAATTAAATGCAATGCACCCCCGTGGTTCTGCCAGCACATAGCAAGATACAACTGCTAGCTCCTTCGTCATTTTGCATATCAAAGGAATATTTTAAATATTTCACTTGGGAAAAAACGAAACCGATGTCTGTGCCGTGAACAGGCATCCTCTGCTTCCCCCCGCGTGCTTTCCGGCTTAGTGAGGCCAGGGGCTCCCCACACTCATGCTATGTGGTCTGAGTCAGGCTCACCTCCCCCACCCCCCGGTCCTAGAGAAGGAGGTTATGAGCGCGCCTGCACCAGGATGGTTGGCCCAGCGGTGGGCTCACGACCTAAGCCAATCCAACCCGAGTGAACTTGGCGACTTGCATTGGTCACACTCCACGTGGTCATTTTTATGCTGGACCTGAACCTGGTAGGATGTAGCCCGAGAGCTGCATGCAGCCAGCTGGGGACTCTGAGATCCCACTGGAGAAAGGGATCAGCCCAGAGAACAGAGCGTCAGGATACAGAGAGGAAGAACAAGCGTGTCCGTTGCATGGGACCACACCTGCCGTCAGACGGTCTCTGGGTGGAAGAGCCATAGGCAGTACATGCCCTTTTTCAGCTTAAATCAGGTGCATTGTTACTTTTGACTGTAATAATCCCAATTAATAAAAGGTTCCAGAATAGCCAAGATCTTGGGAAAGCATATTAAACACTGTTGTGGTTGAGATGCAAGTTTATAGGCAATTTTCTAGGCCTATTTAGATACTGATAAAATGGTCCTTTCGTGTCCATTATCAGAGGAAATCCATATAGCTTGTCCAAAGAGGCCTCCAAGAAAACTTCTAGAAAATGACCATTGCAGATGCATTAGTAACAAAAATGAACCCTGTTATTCCTCTGTTGATGAATCAAGTACACAGGACACGAAGGTGCTACATGGAGGCAACGGATTCTAAAGAACTGAAATAAAATCGTCGTTCCCTGGGAACCTACCCTGGTACCTAGCGCTTGATATGCTCTTAGAAATCGTGGAATCTAATGAACAAAATTAGCAAACAAACAAAATAGACACAGACTCCTAGATACAGACTGACAGCTCTCAGAGGAGAGGGAGGGTGGGAGCCGGTGCGTGAAGGGATTAAGAAAAAAACACTCATAAACACAGACAACAGTTTGGTGATTATCAGAGGGAAGGGGGTGGGGGAGGTAGAAGAGGGAAAAGGGGGGATAAATGGTGAGGGAAGGAGACTTAAGTTTGGGTGATGAACACACAATACAATACACAGATGACTGCATATTGTACACCTGAAACCTATATAATTGTATTAACCAACGTAACCCCAGTGAATTCCACTTAAAAATGTGGATTGAATGAACAAATGAACATATTACCCTACAACAACCCGACAACACGTTTCTCCAAGCCTCCATCTTTGGAATTAATACATATTCAAAGACAAAAAAAATTAGTAAGACCTTGCCCAACCCATACCCACCATGACAGAGAGGGAATTCGCCATCACCACCACGTGGGTGGTCTAGTGGGGGTGAAAGGGGGTAGAGTCCAGACAAAGAGGTTATTGAGAGGATCAAGACATAGTTATCCATGATATACCCACAATGCACCTGTGTTCTCCGAGCCCACTCACGCCCAACACTGTCCTACATCCAATACCACAAAGGTCTGGGAAGCCACGGAGCCCGGGACCACGTTCTCACGAGCAGAGCATCGTGGAGCTGCTGCAGAGCCCCAGGCCGAGCGTGAGTCAGAGCAGCAGCGCCCGGCAAATGACATGGCTCACTCCGACTAAGGACTGAGTGACTTCTCACAGATGGAAAAAATAAACCCCGAGGAAATATTATGAGAACGGATCTGTAAACACTGAAAAGGAACGTAATCAGGAACAAGTCATAGCTTAGACTAATGAGGAATAAATTATGCCGGAATGCACTCATGCTCCTCAGCAGGACTGGAGTGCGGGCGGGGGGAGGGGGGGAGGGCGGTGTCGGAAGGGCCCACGTGACTTTAAACTTAAAGATGTAATATGATGAGCCACTGCAGAACTGACCTCTGAACTTGGCCCTGAATACAGGTCAACCATTTGTGATGGAGAATGAAACTATTGTAACTGCTTTGCAGGAGCTATCCATTGCTGGCTCAAAAATATTTCTCCATTTTTTTCTCCCTTCTCCACTCGTTTCTGCCCAAAAACAATAAAGGCTTGTTAATTCCTTGCGGTACATGGGACCCAGATCTGCTGCTCTAAATACCACCATTCCCCCCACAAAGATACTGCCAAATAGGAATTTTGTTTTTTGGAACTAGGTCTTTATTACTTCCTCACTCTCACAATTTGTTTTTTCCTTTCTGTAATTTCTACTTAAATTGCAGGTTTAACTCAGCAGCCTTGTCTTTTGGGCCAGTTATTTCATTATCTGAAACACACAGTCTTCTGTAACCCTCACTGGACAGGGCATTAACTTTTGAACTTGGTTCTGCAGGAGGTGCCTTGCTTACACATTTTCCCATTTGCAGATCCGACCTGACTGCTCTCGGACTCTACCGGCCCAGCCTCCTCAAAGGGCAGCCACGTCGTCCAAGACAGCTGTCCCCATGTCGAGTACTGAAGTCACGTTCCCCATCCTGCCCCCACACCCAGAGCCACATCCATCTGTCTCTGACCCTCTTGCATTGTTCACATCCTGGGTCCTGAACTACCCACCCAGCACAGCCTGAGCCACACTGACTGCACAGATCTGACCCTGTGACGGCTCTTTTTCATCATCATCATCACCTGGGTGTGGTGGCCAACCTGCAGGACGGCCTTCAGGTTCCCTGCCTCCCGATGCCCATGCCTCTGCATAGGGCTACCTCTAAAGGAATATCACAGAAATGGCAGCGTGTGACCTTCAAGGCTAGGCCATAAAAGTCACAGTGGCTTTAGCCTTGCCCTCCCTTGTGTCACTCAATCTGGGAGATGCCAGCTGCCATATTGTGAGGACGCTCAAGCAGCCCCATGGAGACATCCGTACAGTAAGGAACTGGAGCCTCCTGCCAAGGACTAGCCGTGCCTTGTCAAGCAGGTGAGCGAGCCTTCTTGGCACCGGATGCCCTGGTCCCAGGCAGGCTTTAAAACGACTGCAGGCCCAGCCAAAACCTAGACGACAGTTCCATGAGAGAGCCTGAGTCAGAGCACTGGCGAAGCTGCTCCTGGCCTTCTCACCCTCAAAACGTGCGAGGCGGTAAATGTTTGTTGCTGATGTAAGCTGCTAAGATTGGGGGACACTGCACAGTCACAGAGAACTCACGCAGGGGGACCCTAGGGTCTGCCTATCTAGTGTCAACAGTAGCTTCTCACTCAAACTCAGATGAAAAGCAAACTGCTCCCCCCCCACCCCACCCCGCTCCAGCCCGGCTGGTCACTGGACTCAAACTACAGAATGGATGTGACAGCGGGACCAGCTGAGGTTTGGGCTTCAGTGAGCCTCCGCCACCACCCAAGCTTTCATTACAGACTCGCCACCGTACTCCAGGCTGCGAAACTGTCGGAGGAGCAGATCAGCTCAGAGTCTGGAGAACTAAGGAAACGGTAGTGGCTGCAGTGGGGGGAGCCCTCTCCTGCTTTGTAAACTCAGCCAGTCTGACCCTCGGAACACTGACAGACGACAGGAGCTGCCTGATGTCACCTCCACGGGTGCTTCCCGAGTGTCTTAGCCAGGAGGAGGGCTGCCCACGGCGGAAATGACAACTGGTTGGTTCTCTCTCTGTCCTCCTTTTGAAAAATGTTTACAAGATAAATGATTTAGTTGTCCCTAGTTATATGCAAATGTAACGTGTAACTATAGGCATAACATTTATACATAGAGTGCTTATGTTTCTATGTAAACATATAACATATTTTATATAACATATACTGCTTTTTATCCTTTTGAAGACAGCCAAGATGAACTTGAAGTCTTGCTTGTTTTGCTGTTTTTATCCTAATTAATGTGTTTTTATTGAAACCCACTTGTACTCAATCATGCAGCCAACAGCACCACAATTTGAAAGATGCGACTGATGTCTCCTTCTAGGTTTCATTTTTTAAACGTTTTAGATAGCGTGGAGGAAAGGAGGAAATGATCAGCCGTGGGTCACTGTCTAGGTTAGGAAAGAACACTTGGCAATTTTCTTTCTTAATTGAAAGTGGGGGTGCTCCGCCGTTCCACCGAATTCCTTGAAGCCCACTCGGCCGGAGAGGCGTCACGGGAGGTGAACCCTCCACCTGGAAA
>NW_005873039.1:0-32205 GCF_000147115.1 Myotis lucifugus | reverse complement strand
TTCAAGACCACTGAGGTCAGTGTGGGTGAACACATCTTACCTTGGGGATGAGGTAGTTTCTGAAGTTAACATCACAGGTCACTGCATGGGGCAGGTTGGTGGGGAGGAGGTTAATGTATCTCTGGACCTCGTGCACCATAGCATCCGTGTAGGGCATGTGGCTCCTGTCCTGCATGCAGGGGCTCCGCTCTCTGCCAATGACACGGTCAATCTCTTCCTGGACTTTAGCTGGTAAGACATAAGTAAGACAGATGGAAAACAGGAAATTGCATACCGTATTTACATACCGATTCAGGGATACATGCAGCACTAGGGTGTCTCGATGTCATTGTAAACATCAGTTATATGCCCAGAAATACACCCAGACATAGAGAAATAATTGCCATGTAGATACATACAGCTCTCCTACTAGCTAGACTTAAGATACAGCAACCCATACCTGTATAAGCATACCTCATGATATAAACAGAAATGATGAAATGGTCAAGGAATTAAGTCCTTGTACGAAGAAAAATAGGAAATCAAATATAATTTTATATCAAAATAATATGTGGGTTGGAAAGTTAAATGATAATGTATGTTTTGTGTATTTGTATGTTTTGTGTATTTCTATCTCTTTCCCTCTCCCGTCTTCTCTGAAATCAATAAAAGTCTATTTTAAATAAATAAATAATGACTTCTATTTCTTTCTTTTTTTAAAATATATTTTATTGATTTTTTACAGTGAGGAAGGGAAAGGGATAGAGAGTTAGAAACATTGATCTGCTGCCTCCTGCACACACACACACACACACACACACACACACACACACCCACTGGGGATATGCTCTCAACCAAGGTACATGCCCTTGACTGGAATTGAACCCGGGACCCTTCAGTCCACAGGCTGACGCTCTATCCCAGGGGTGGGCAAACTTTTTGACTCGAGGGCCACAATGGGTTCTTAAACTGGACCGGAGGGCCGGAACAAAAGCATGGATGGAGTGTTTGTGTGAACTAATATAAATTCAAAGTAAACATCATTACATAAAAGGGTACGGTCTTTTTTTTTTTTAGTTTTATTCATTTCAAATGGGCCGGATCCGGCCCGCGGGCCGTAGTTTGCCCACGGCTGCTCTATCCACTGAGCCAAACCGGTCAGGGCTATGACTTCTATTTCTTACTTGCCTATTTTTAGACAATATCTGATTTCCTGGTAAGGAAGGTGAGAATTTACTTCTCCATCCCAACCTCATACAAAATACACACAGACGTGTACACAATTCCCTTTATTCTGTTTTCCCCAATATAGTTAGATCACATTTCAACATCATTCTGACTATATATCCTCTCTGGTAAGACGACTATGATTATGTTTCATTTTTGGTACTTTCTTGGACTTAACCATGATTCTTTCATTCAATTCATAATTTTCTCTATCTTCATTTAGAATTTCTCTCTCTCTCTCTCTCTCCTGCTACAAAAAGCTTTATTGTTTCATTTGGTCCAATGGATGGAGAGGGCTTCAGGGTGGTTAAAAGAATGGCTAGCAGTTTCGGGGAGAGGCTCAGGTAAAAGCCAGACACCAGGGAATGCATAGGGGGCCCCTCAAAGGCCTCTGGGCTCCAAAGGCTCCTAGTCGTGCTGGAGGGTGAGCCTTTCCAAGGATACTGGCCCAGCCCAGCCTGAGGGCTGGCAGCCTGCAGAGAGGAGCCAGGTGTCGCCCATCTTCTTGATGAGCTTCACCTCCTCACCCAGGAAGTGGTTCTCCCAGAAGTCACAGAGCTGAGGGGCTGCGCGTGTAGAACCAGGGCCTGCAGCTCCCACAGGCCTGGTTCAGGTTCCTCTCCAAGGCCATGGCGCCTTCCATGGCCCTGAGTTTCACCCACTTATCTTGGGGAGGCTCAGCGTGTCCTGGAGAGAATGTGGCCACCGCGCTGGTTTTGCAACTTTAAGAACCGCTCGCACTTCTTCTCCACCAACTCGCAGAGGAAATGGCCCGCGCCCTGGAGAGCCACATCGTCGTGTTGGAACAAAAAGCCCAGAGAGAGGTAGGTGGGAGCCTGCAGATGCAGGCCAGGCGGTTGACGGTAGCCTCCCACTCGGTGGAATAATTCTGACAGGTTTGGAGCTCATGGTTGTTCTGCAAGAAGGAGTTAAGGTAGGGAAACACCCGGTGTGTTGGCTGGTCTCAGAGGTTGCTCTGAAGGTGGTGAGGGGATAAGATGCTGGAAGGTGGTCGGAGGCTGGAAGGAGGGGCGTCCCGGGGTCTGTTCCGTCCAAACACTGTTGAAGCAAGAGTCAGGCCCTGGACCGCCGAGGGCACTGTCGATTTGGAATTATGTCTGAATACTGAGATGGATGCTTCTAACTCCTAATAACAATTTCCCCGTTATTAGGAAACCTCAGATAATCAATCATTTCTCTTTTTTTGCTTGGTGTCTCCCCTCACACCTGCTTTATCCACCTAATCATTTTGAAGTGGATATTTCCGAGGCCTGGCATCTAGCAAGCTCCCTGACAATTTCCTTCTCCTTTGAGCCCTCCTGATTTCTTGAGCCCATGACTTCCTCTGACGTGGAAACAGACATTTGGATGAAAAAGGGAAAAGGGGGGTGGGGTGTAAAGTTTTTGTCAAACGTACAGGTCTGAGAATATACTCTTATTAATGTACAGTTTGATAGTTACTCTTGAGAATTCTGATGGTGTTCTGAATCCCAATCCTACACACGAAATGATGAAGCTCTTTGAGTGTTTTTGTGATTTTCTTTTTAATCCTCGTGTTCTGAAATTCATGACCCTGTGTCTTGGGTTGGATGCTTTTATTTCATTCACTCTGATACACGTTTCAAAAGAATGTTCTATCTGCATGGCAACTATGGAGGTCTTTCCTCCAGACCTGTTCACTCTCTGGAGTTTTTTAAAAATCTGGCTGCTGAATTTCAGGAAGTAGGATGGAGAAAGCAACTAAGAGTCTCTGAATTCTAGAAATAGATTCTTACCTAACGTTTCTTTTCAGCCCTACATCTCACTCTTTCCCTGTCATTTCTCTAGAAAATAAACCTCCCTCATTGTATTGGGGAAAAGCAGTTACCTGATAAAAGGAGTTGTCAAAGGGACTTGGGCAGGGAGAGCTACCTTTTCAGCCTGATTCTACTTCTATCTTCTTTGACACTGGTACTTCTAAATACCAAAACTTATACACCCAGCCAATGTGGCTCAGTGTTTGAGTGTCGACCTATGAACCAGGAGGTCACAGTTTGAATCCCAGGCATGGCATATGCCTGGGTTGGGAGCTCAACCCCCAGTGTGGGGCGTGCAGGAGGCAGTCAATCAATGATTCTCTCTCATCACTGATGTTTCTATCTCTCTCTCCCTCTCCCTTCCTCTCTGAAATCAATATATATATATATATATATATATATATATATATATATATATATCAAAACTTATAGGGATGTAGGGAAACAAATAAATTTTTTAAACTTGATTTTTATTGTTGACACTATTGCAGATGTGCCCAATCTCCGCCCCCCCCCCCATCCTCCCCTTACCTTTGCCTGCCTCCACCCAGCTCTAGCCCCTCACTTCCCTCTGGCTATCGCCACACTGTTGTCTGTGTCCATGGGGTATGCGCGTGTGTTCTTTGGCTAATCCCTTCACCTTTTTCACCCAGACTAACCCAACCCCTCCCCTCTGTCAGCTGTCGGTCTGTTCCATGTATCCATGACTCTGTTTCTATTTTGTTCGTCAGTTTATTTTGTTCATTAGATTCCACATATACTAGTAAGTGAGATCATTTGGTATTTGTCTTTCACTGACTGGCTTATTGCACCAAAGGACCTGAATAGACACTTCTCCAAAGAGGACATACAGATGACCAATAGACATGAAATAACTCTCAACATTACTAATCATCAGAGAGATGCAAATTAAAACCAGGTGTCAGCTCACACCTGTCAGAATGGCTATCATCAACAAATTAACAAACAACAAGTGTTGGCAAGGATGTGGAGAAAAGGGAACCCTCGTGCACTGCTAGTGGGAATGCAGACTGGTGCAGCCACTGTGGAAAACAGTATGGAGGTTCCTCAAAAAATTAGCAATGGAACTGCCTTTTGACCTAGCGTCCCCACTTCTAGGAATATATCCTAAGAATCACAAAGATTCCTCCTCATGGAACTTCCTCTTCTGACACTGAGGTTACAATTTCATCCTCTCTACTGAGTTCATTATCTCCCCTCTATATGCTCTCTGCATTTCAGAAATTTGTTGAAGATTTGTTGGCTGTTTCCTGACCTCCTCTTATCCAACTTTAGAAGACTAATTCTCATTTGCAATAGGTTGTAACCATTTTAGTGGGATTTTAACACAGGAAAAAAATAACGTATGTTTCTAAACTGCTACACATAACCGTAACTCTATAAAGGTATATTTCTCTCCTAGCCAGTTTGGCTCAGTGGATAGAGCATTGGCCTGCGGACTAAAGGGTCCCAGGTTTAATTTCTGTCGTGAAGGGCAGGAACTTTGGTTGCAGGCTCCTCCCTGACCCACGCACTGGTCAGGGCTAGTGCAGGAGGCAACCAATTGATGTATTTCTCCCACATCGATATTTCTCTCTGTCTTTTCCTCTCGCTTCCACTCTCTAAAAATCAATGGAAAAATATCCTCGGGTGAGGATTTTTTAAAAAAAGGTATATTTCTAACATAAAGTGCTTGGAAAAGATCTTGTTTTGGCAACCAACTCCTTTCTGGAAACAGACTTCTGAAATAACAAAATTCTTTTATGCAATATCTTAAGCCTGAATAGGACCACATTGCTTGGGAATCTCAATTTTTAGGACACTTTCTAGACTGGAAATGATCTCAGGCAGCCTCACTAAGTAAGTCTCTAGGATTTTCACTTATGCTTCAGTAAGAAGAGTTTCCATTAGAAACCTGCATTCTCAGAATGAGGGGAGATCTCTGAGGAATATACCCACTGTTTAAAGTGAGTAGCCTTTTCATAATAAAACCACTGTGCAGTCCCAGGCCACTCCAAGCTGGTGTGTGCCTGCCACACATAACCTCCCAGGAAATCCAGACCGCACTGTATTGCTTTGGCTACTGCCCACAGCGTCTTCAATCCTCTCAGACATCAGCCTGTATTTTAGAAAGATGTCCCATTATTATCCCTTCTTTAAACTTGGAAAAATGAAGCAGGTCAGAGGCATTTTAATAATGACATTTCTCTAAGAGAAACAAGATGGAATGTCCTTGCCGTGTCTTTCCAATGTCTTTTCTGAAATTCAGCCCTCCCCCCATGCTGGGCGTACCTGAGACCTCCGGGTGCTTGAGCAGGAGCAGGAGAGCATATCTCAGCGTGGTACTCGTCGTCTCTGTCCCAGCTCCAAAGAAATCAGACACGGTGATTGTCAAGTTGTCAATAGTGAACTCCCCGTGCGGATTGTGCTTTTCCTAGGAATAGTTTGATGAAATTATTTGACAAATTCATTTTCCAGAATTCCAGTTAATCCAAAATAATTCATTTGTTTTAAAGTTAAGCCAACATACAAACTGCAAGGTGCAATTTTTTAAAACAAAACAAAACAGCTCAACCACAAACATAAGCAAAGGACTTGAATGACATTTATCCGAAGATTAGAAATAGGTAACAGCACATGAAAATATATTCAGTATCACTGGTCATCAAGGAAATGCAAATCAAAGCCACAGGATACTTCATATTCATTAGAACAGCTTTAATAATTATAAAAATGAGAAAATAAGTATTGGCAACTGTCAACAAATGGGAACCCTCATACACTGCTGGTGGGAATGTAAATGCTGCAGACACCATGGAAAAGCTTGGCTGTTCCTCAAATGTTAGACGTAACATTGCCGTAGGTCCCATCAACTCCTCTCCTAGGAATGCACCCAACAAAAATGAAAACAGGTCCATGAAGAAACCTGTATACAAATGTTATAGCATCATTACTCATAAGAGCCAAAGGCAGACACAACACAATGTCCATCAATAGATCATGGATAAATAGTTTTCTGAGTACAGGTCCTTTGCCTCCTTGGTTAAGTTTATTCCTAAGTATCTTAATTTCTTTGTTGCAATGGTAAATGGGATTATTTGTTTAGTTTCTCTTTCTGAGAATTCATTCTTGGTCTATAAAAAAGCCATTGATTTTTGGGTGTTGATTTTGTATCCTGCTACATTGCCAAATTCATTTATTTTATTTATTTTTTCAGGAAGAGCAATTTTAACTTTCTATTAAATATTCTTCCATTATTTTACCCCATATTTTACTGAGTTATAAGAAATAACATTAGCATTAGAAAAACTAAGAAGAAAGATAAATGTGGATAATCACTAAACTAAACATATGAAAAGAAAAATTATAACAGGATTGAACTTTATAAACTTAAATTAATATGAGATAATTTTTAAACTGTGCATATCAAAGCAAATTTTACTATTAAAATAATTTAACACTGAATTTTCAAGAAGGAAACTAATTTAAAAATATTTTTATTTTAAAAAAATATGCCTGTGTTCAGCTACAAAATTTCCCCCCAAGTTCTGATATTTCTTTTATTTAGATTTGGGAAGAAAATGCCATTCTGATGGCACAAAATGCAAATATTTTAATTGTTTTAATTCCAGCACAGAATTTTAATAACTATTAATGGAAAACAGATTAAGGTCATTAAATGCACAACACTGATTTCTGGCCAGCTTCTGGTGTTTTGTTTCTCCCTTAGTTCTCCCAAGGAAAACTTAAATTGAATCTTCAGCAGAATAATCCTCAAATATACTTCATAAGTAAAATGAGAGCTTTTGTTTACATAGTTTTTGGATTTTGCTGTTCCTAATTTTATTCTGGAACTCAATTTTATCCCAAACCATAATTACCATATGAACATTTTAACACACAGTTGTATGCAATTCAACAAAGCAGTAGTACACCATCAGGCTCTGTTCACCCAGCGCTTAGGGAAAACAGGATTGGTCACACCCACTTAAAAACAAATCTCATGCTATTTGCCAATGCATGGTTTCAGTCTAAGTTCTGACAGTGAAATATATGCATATATATTTGTAAATCTCATCTTGATTTTCAAAGGAAGGCACAGGAAGTTCTTCACAGCTTAGCTTTGCCTGGCTGGAGCTGAAGATTTTGTAACTTCATAGCCAGACCCATGTTGCCAGTGATTTTCAATTTACCTTGAAAGAAGGCCGACTGAGGATTCATTTTACCCATCATCAAAGCCATCAAGTCCGAGTCAGCCATGGTGACTGTGCAGTCAGCTTCCTTATCTGAGCTGGGAAGCACTGATCCTTTGCCATTCTTCACATCCACCACCCAGGTGGCTTCTTTACCCCCAGGGCCATCCTTCACCTTGAAGGCCAAAATACCGCCAATTTTCTTCACAAACTGTTCCCCTGCTTCTTCAAGCTTCTTTTCAATTTTCTTAAAGACAAGCTTTGCCTTAAATCCTTCAACTGCAGCACTGATTGGAGCAGCCTCAATTTGTTCAGTTCTGGCAGCTTCGAAAAGCCCATCTTGTAGATTGTGACAACTACAGCTCCTCCAAGGCTTAAATTATGCTGCAGAGCCGCCAAATTCATTTATTAAATCTAGTAGTTTTTTGGTGGAGTCTTTAGGGTTTTCTATGTACAATATCATGTCATCTGCAAATAATGAGAGTTTTACTTCCTTCTTTCCCATTTGGATGCCTTTTATTTCTTCTTGTCTGATCACTGTGGCTAGAATTTCCAGTACTATGTTGAACAAGAGGGGTGAAAGTGGACATCCCTGTCTTATTTCTGTTCTTAAGGGAAATGCTTTTAGTTTTTGCCCATTGAGTATGATATTTGCGGTAGGTTTGTTATATATGGCCTTTATCATGTTGAGATATGCTCCCTCTATTCCCACTTTGCTGAGAGTTTTTATCAAAAATGGGTATTGGATTTTGTCGAATGCTTTTTCTGCATCTATTGATATCATGTAATTTTTGTCTTTCAGTTTGTTTATGTGATGTATCACATTTATTGATTAGCAACTATTATACCAGCCTTGCATCCCTGGAATGAATCCCACTTGGTCATGGTGTATGATCTTTTTAATATATTGCTGGATCCGATTTGCTAATATTTTGTTGAGGATTTTAGCATCTATATTCATCAGGGGTATTGGCCTGTAATTCTTTCTTTGTAATGTCTTTACCTGGTTTTGGAATTAGGATAATGCTGGCCTCATAAACAAGGCTTGGAAGTATTCCTTCCTCTTAGATTTTTTGGAATAGTTTGGGGAGTATAGGTGATAGTTCTTGAATGTTTGGTAAAACTCCCCTGTGAAGCTGTCTAGACATGGGCTTTTGTTTGGTGGGAGTTTTTTTATTACTGCTTCTATTTCATCAGTTGTTACTGGCCTATTCAGGTTTTTTTATTCTTCCTGATTCAATTTTGGGAGATTGTATTTTTCTAGGAATTTGTCCATTTCATCCACATTGTCCAGCTTGTTGGCGTATAGTTGTTCATAGTATTTTCTTACAATCCTTTGTATTTCTGTAGTGTCAGTGGTTATTTCTCTGCTTTCGTTTCTGATTTTATTTATTTGGATCCTCTCTCCTTATTTCTTGATGAGTCTGGCTAATGGTTCATCAATCTTGTTTATCCTTTCAAAGAACCAGCTCTTGGTTTCATTGATTTTTTTGTATTGTTTTTTTAGTCTCTATGTCATTTATTTCTGCTCTAAACTTTATTATTTCCTTCCTTCTACTTACTCTGGGCTTTTCTTGTTCTCTTTCTAGTTAAGTTGTAAGGTTAAATATTTCATTGTTAATTTTTCTTGTCTTTTGAGGTAGGCCTATAATACTATGAACTTCCTTCTCAGGACTGCTTTTGCTGTGTCCCCAAAATGTGGAGTTGTTGTGTGTTCATTTTCATTCCTTTCCAGTAAGTTTTTTTTTTATTTCTTTTTTGATCTCGTTGGTAACCCATTCATTATTTAGTAACATGCTCATTAGCCTTCATGTTTTTTAATGTTTTGGGGTGTTTTTACATTAGTTGATTTCTAATTTCATTCCACTGTGATCTGAGAAGATCCTTGATATGATTTCAGTCTTCTTGAATTTGTAAAGATTTGTTCTGTGTCCTAACATGTGGTCTATCTTTGTAAATGATCCATGTGCACTTAAGAAGAATGCATATTCTGCAGCTTTGGAGTGAAATATGCTACAAATGGATCAATTAAATCCATCTGATCCAGTGTGTTCTTTGGAGTCACTATTTCCTTGTTAAGTTTTTGTCTGGAATATCTATCCAAAGTCAGTGGGGTGTTAAAGTCCCCTGCTATGACTGTATTGTTGTTGATCTCTTTCTTAAAGTCCTATAGAAGTTTGGTGTTTTATTTTTTAATATGTTTAGGTGCTCCTATATTGGGTGCATATATGTTTACCAGGGTTATATCCTCTTGTTGGGTCAATCCCTTTAGTATTATGTAGTGACCTTTGTTGTCTCTTGTGATGGCCTTCATTTTAAAGTCTATTTTGTTGGATATGAGTATAGCTACTCCAGTGTTTTTTTCTTTTCCATTTCCATGGAAAAAATTTTTCCATCCCTTCATTCTCATTCTGTGTGTGTCTTTTGTTCTGAGGTGGGTCTCTTGTAGATAACATATAGTTGGGTCATGTTTTTGTATCCATTCAGCTACCCTATGCCTTTTGATTGGCGTATTTAATCCATTTACCTTTAGGGTTATTATTAATAGGTACTTATTTATTGCCATTATATTTCTGTATTTCTTTAGCCTTTTTTTTGGTCCATCTATTTTGAATGATAGCCTTGCTGGACATAGTAATCTTGGTTTCAGATCCTTCCTACCAGTCTCTAGGTAGTCTCCACTTTATGTCGTTGGTTATCACCGTTCTCTCCAGCTAGTCTCCCATTGATTATTCAGGATTTTTTTTTTTTTTTTTTTGTATTCTAGTTGCAATTCCAGTTTGGTCCTGGGAGCGTGTCTGTGTAGCATCCACTTACTCCACACCATTTTTAATCCAGTCAATTGATTTTTGATGAGGGTACCAAGGCAATTCATGTGCTATAAAATAGTCTTTTCAACAAATGGTTCAGGATTCATGCCTACTGACACCAACTTCCAACTCGATTCCTATGCCAATTCATTTATTTTACATTCAGTTAAGGCTTGTCTCTTCCATCCACCTATTTCTCACCACAACCTCTACACCTCTACATACACCACTCACCCTTCTGAAATCCTCTCCCCTGTCCTTCACTATAAATATATTAAGATTTATTTTCAACCACTGGATGTGCAGGAAACCCAGCAAGGTAAAGCCATGCTATTCCATTCTCATACACTGTGGGCAACGTCATGTCCATGTTCACATCATGGCATACTATTCTGTATTTTCTAATTTGTTTGTAATTGTTTCTGTTTTCACTTCAGGCATCATTCTGTCTCTCCTCAGGTAAATTATTAGTACCTAAAAAGCAGGATTAATGTAGTCCACTTATTTAACAATTCACTGTTCATTTAACAACCTAATAGTATATCTTCCATATTGCTTGGTGTAGATTCATGCACACTATATTTCCTTAAGATGCTTGTCAGAATTACTTCCCTGACCATTGAAATATCTCTGGTAAATACAAAAAGTATTCAGTGAACCACAAGATGCACAAGCAGTCAAATAACTGAGTGCTTGTTAACACTTTACCTGCTCCATTTTGATCAGGAAATAATCAATGAAGTCCCGAGGATTGTGAATGTCCAGGGATGCTTGATGTTCCTTTGTTTTCTCTGTAACATAACTTCTTATAAAAGCAATATTTTTAAATACTTTGTTCTGACTCCCTGGGAAATAGTCCAGGAGAACAGGGCAATTGTTGTAGATCTAGAAGAGAAAAGGATAGTTTATCTGATAAAAAAAAAAACACTTAATGAAGACATATACCATATACTGAGCCCTAGTCAGAAACTGTACTGGAAATATTAATGAAATATGGTCTTTGTTTTGAGGGGGATTTCTATTTTACAAATATGTAACTTTCTACACTGATAGGTGTATTTGAGGGAGAAAGTTCTGACCAGAGGAGCAAAGATGGTAATCACTTCTATACACATTCATCATGCTTATAGTATAAAAACAGGCACATATCAGTTCTCTCATTTTTTACATCAATTCTTCCCTGAAATCTTGAAATATGGGATGGCATGAAATACTATGATTCACATTTTGTAGATGACAACAGAGAGGGAGGGAGTTTAGGCAATCTGATACAGCGCACAAAACGTAACCTTGCTGTTTCTAGCTCTGTTTAGTAGCCTCAGACGAATCAGTATCTTAGAACTGGGAGGGTCCTGGTGATACCATGAAACACAACTCAACATTTTATATATGAAGTAACTGTGCACAGGGCAGTTAAGTGACTTCTTTAAGACCACATCACTATCTTTTAGGCAGAGTACAGAACATGTCAACTCGCACAGGGTAAACTTGTGATGTTTGTGTATGGTTCATACACCATGTACCCAATCATTTTGTCATCCCCCAAACAATTACTTTGTCTGTTAGGATGCTAACTAAAGCATCAAATACTCTTACCCCAGTTAGTGTTCCCTAGCAGCATCTGTGGTCCCAAATATTCTCCCTTCTTGAAGGAGATATTCTCTTCCTCCCTAAATGCATATATTTCTGTCAGCTAATGTACTGAAGAAGTCGCCAAGTATTGACTAATGACAAGACCTGTGGGTAATGGAATCCTTTCAAGAGGAACCCAGAAGTCCATTTAGTACAATAGGCCTGTTTCTGGAAGTTATCAAAGTACTTTATGGGAAATTGGGCTTTGGAATTTAGCAGGAAAATCCTGGACAGGGTCAATAGGGTTGAATTCCAGATCTGTATTCTGGGCATTTCTTTTCTGGTCTATCATTAAAGGGCTCGGCCCAATTTCCCAGATGAGCACTTCATGATGCTAAGCTCTGGGAAGGACTGTGGCATTCACCCATTCACTTCACGGCTTGGTACACACAGCGATGTGGACTTCTTGGAGAAAAGAGCATAAAGGATTCCATAAAGATGTGAAGAAACAATCTTGGCCTCACCTGAATCCATGGAGAGCTCAGAATCTTGACATTTTCATTAAACCTTCCCATTATGTTTAGAAAAGCTTTATCTTTATAATCAAAACGCTTCTGGAAAATAATGGAGCAGATCACATTGCAGGGAGCACAGCCCAGGATAAAAGTGGGATCACAGGGTGATGCTAAAGAATCAGAAACAATTTTAAAACACCATTAGAATATACATATGAAACACTTCGATTATGAAATAACAGGTAAAGATAATTTTAGAAACTTTAAAGCAATATCTTGCCTATAAATTTCCTAACAGCAAAATATTCAACATGCATGTGGGCACATCCCCAGTAGAGGGTGTGCAGGAGGCAGCTGATCAATGTTTCTCTCTCATTGATGTTTCTAACTTTCTATCCCTCTCCCTTCCTTTCTGTAAAAAATCAATAAAATATATTATTAAAAATATTCAACATGCATAAAATCAATGCATTACTTTTACCTTAACCTGAGTATATTATTTCAACCTAGCTAATTAAATAACAGTTTTCTGAAAAAAATACTCAATTTATACCCATTGTCTTTATTTGTATTCAAGTACAAATTGTCTTTACTTTTCACCCAAGGTGACTGTTAATTTGGAAGAAAAAAATAAAGGGAAAAAAAACATTTAAAGAGGCCATTTTTATATATGTCATAATTAAAGTTAGTGCTGAATATCATTTGTCTGCAAAGCCTGTAGAAAATTAAGTGCTGGTATAGAGAAAGAATAGAGACCTCACGATGTTTTATGTATGATGAATAATTGAAAGAATCATCTGTAGAAGCATCAGAGGGGGAGCTATAGCGAGGAAGATTGTGGGTGAATTCGTATATTTGAAAGAATAAGTGTAAAGAAGCAGCAAGCATCCTTGTTGTAAGACAAGAAAAGCTAATATATAGCTCTGACTGGTTTGGCTCAGTGGATAGAGCGTCTGCCTGCGGACTGAAAGGTCCCAGGTTCGATTCCGGTCAAAGGCATGTGCCTTGGTTGCGGGCACATCCCCAGTAGGGGGTGTGCAGGAGGCAGCTGATCAATGTTTCTCTCTCATTGATGTTTCTAACTATCTCTCTCCCTTCCTTTCTGTAAGAAACCAATAAAATATATTTAAAAAAAAAGGAAAAGCTAATACAAGTGAACAATTATTATAAAATGGATTTTTTTGCCTAAAATAAAAATGAAATGAGAATTTTTTATTTCAAACATAAATCCCACATAAGCAAAACAAAAATGGAGTTCTTTTAAATCTTTATTTCAATGTTTAAAAAAATTTCCCTCCCACCTGGCCAATGTTGCCCAGTGGATTGAGCATTGTCCCATGCATCAAGAGGTCACTGGTTTGATTCCCAGACAGGGCACGTGCCGGGGTTGTGGGCTCAATCCCCAGTAGGGGGTGTGCAGGAGGCAGCCGATCAATGATTCCCTCTCATCAATGTTTCTATCTCTCTCTCCCCCTGTCTTCTCTCTCTAAAATCAATAAAAACATATTTTTAAAAATTTTTCCCTACTGGAGGATCCAAGATGGTGGCAGAGTAGGTGGATGGTACACTCACCTCCACCCAGGACCAAACTGGAATTACAACTAAAATATAGAGCAATCTACCTGAATAACCAACTGAAGACTAGCTGAAGAGAAGTCTTATAACCAAGGATTTACAGAAGAAGCCACATTGAGACTGGTAGGGGGAGTGGAGACATGAAAAGGGCTGGTAGCTGAGATTCTGGAGAGAGATCTCAGCTGCAAAGGTTCCCCCTGAGAAGTGTGGGGTCTCAACTCCAAGCCAGGCTACCCAGCCCCAAGCACAAGAGCTGGGAAGAGGCTCCCATGTAATATCTGGCTGTAAAAATTAGCAGGGATTCTGTCCACCAGGGGGAGATGGAAGTCTGCTAGAGACACAGGTGCCCTCTTAAAGAGCCAATACCCAAAATCTCATTCATAACCACTAACCTGGGCTCTGGCAGAGGAAGGGAGGGTGGCATGGACTATAGTTCTATGAGGAGAGCCTGGGTTTGTGGCTCTGGGGAGAGAGCCACCAGGAACCCTGTGCTGCGTTATTCTCTAATAACACAGATGCCATCTTTCTTGGGTGGCACACTCCCCTGGAGGAAAGCAATAGCCCCACCCTCTGGATTACCTGTCACCCCACCCTGTGGAGCTTGAGCCCTACTGAGGAGTTAGCTGCCTGATACTGTAATGTATGCTTAATTGCTAAGAGGGTAGATCTCATGTTATGTGCTTTATACCAGCGGTCGCCAACTGGTGGTCCATGGGCCACTGGTGGTTTGTGAGGTCTGAAAGGTTGGCGACCATTGCTTTATACTATAAATTTTTGTTTAATGTGTGGAGGAAATAGTAGGGCATAGAATAAAAGGAAATATCTAGTTAGTGGCTTCTAGGCCAGGCTCTGTTAAATGTTCCAAGGCGCTAGCTGATTTGACTCAGTGGATAGAGAGTAGACCCACAGACTGAAGGGTCCTGGGTTCAATTCCAGTCAAGGGCAGGTACCTCGGTTGCAGGCTGCCCAGGTCAGGAACCCCGTGTAAGGCGAGTCAACAATGTTTTTTTCTCCCCCTCCTTTCCTCCGTCTCAAAACAAGAAAAAAATCAATTCAAAAAATATCCTCGGGTGAGGATTTAAAAAATATGTTCCAGGGCTCTAAGCTTTAAAAAAACTTTTTTTTTCTTTTTAATTCTCATCTAAGGATATGCTTTTACTGAATTTTAAAGAGAGAGAAAGGAAGATAGAGAGAAAAACATTGATGTGAGAGAGAAACATAGATCAGTTGCCACCTGTAGGTGCCCTCAACTGGGAACCAAACCTGCAATCTTTTGGTGTATAGGACTATATTCTAATCAACTGAGCCAACCTGCCAAGGCTAAAACAACTTTTATTTTAACCTGATAGGTAAAGGATAATTTGAAAAGCCTTGGGGATTTCTTTGTCTGTCTGTGATTCACAGGTGAAATATGATTTTTGGTGTTTCCTTTCACATAATATGGAAGAAAGAATTTAAAATAGATAGCTCTGCTGGCGTGGCTCAGTGGTTTAGCATTGACCTATGCAACAGGAGGTCATGGTTTGATTCCGATCAGGGCACATGCCTGGGTTGCAAGCTCGATCCCCTGGAGGGGGTGTGCAGGAGGCAACCAATCAGTGATCCTCTCTTATCTTGACTAAAGTCCTGGTGCACGAATTTGTGCACTAGTGGGGTCCCTCAGCCTGGCCTGCAGGATCGGGCCGAAACTGGCTCTCCAACATCGCACAAGGGGTCCCAGATTGCTAGAGGGCACAGGCCAGGCCAAGGAACCCCACTGGTGCACGATCGGGGCCAGGGAGAGATGCGGGAGGTTGGCCAGCCAGGGAGGAACCATGGGAGTGCTCTAGGGCATGTCCAGCCCGTCTAGCTCAGTCCTGATCGGCCGGACCCCAGCAGAATGTTAACCTACAGGTTGGAGTGTTGGCACCTGGTGGTCATTGCACATCATAGTGAGTGGTTGAGCAGCCTTAGCATATCATTAGCATATTATGCTTTAATTGGTTGAACGGCTGACTAGACACATAGCATATTAGGTTTTTATTATATAGGATGCTTCTATCTCTCTCTCTCTTTCCCTTCCTCTCAAAAATCAATAAAAAATATATTTTAAAAAATAAATAAAACAGGGTAATTTGTAAACCAAGCCAAAAATCAGTGTCATTTTGACAAAGCACTTTTCAGATCATTACACCAGCTGTGGAAGGCAGATAATTGCCACATACTTGTCACCAAAGTCCAACAAAGTTGGGGCAAGTTTAGCAAACTGAAAACAGAGCCAAATTCTACTTAGAGAAGACAGGATAAGTTGTACTTGATAATGGTTTAAATCTAGTTAAATAAAACATTTTATAACTTAGCATTTTTTGTATTTTGAAGAATTTTAATGTAGCATATATTCAAAATACATAAATTAATACAGTGAGTAACAAAAAGTAATTAATGCCAATATGTTTAAAATAGTGCTGTCTCTACAGAGAAATCATAAGTGATGGGAATTGTACAAAGACATGCCTCAGCAATTAATACCATAGATGGCATCATCATTGGCTCGAACTATGGGACTGGGCCCTAAAAGGCACTCTTAGAGATGTCTGTGAGGCTGACCATGCAAATCTAGGCCAATGAAATGCAAGCACATGCTACTTGTTACATGTTCCGTAAGAGTGTAATGAGGTCATTCCCACCACTTCCACTTGACAAGCATCACCTGGTGAAGTGCTTTGGAATAAATAACCCACATTTATGCTATAGCAAAAACATTGTTCCCTGACTTTGTCAAAACATGACTCAAAACTATTCTTTGTACCATGTTCATGGATTGGTAGAATCAACATCATTAAAATGTCCATACTACCCAAAGCAATCTATAAATTCAACGCACTTCCCATTAAAATACCAACGGCATATTTCATAGACCTAGAACGAACTCTCCAAAAATTCATCTGGAATAAAAAAAGACCCCGAATACTGCAGCGATCCTGAGAAAGAAGGACAAAGTAAGTGGGATCTCAATACCAGATATCAAGCTGTATTACAAAGCCACTGTTCTCAAAACTGCCTGGTACTGGCACAAGAACAGACATATAGATCAATGGAATAGAATAGAGAACCCAGAAATAGACCCAAACCAATATGCTCAATTAATATTTGACAAAGGAGGCAAGAACATACAATGGAATCAAGGCAGTCTCTTCAATAAATGGTGTTGGGAAAATTGGACAGATACATGCAAAAAAACGAAACTAGACCACCAACTTACACCATACACAAAAATAAACTCAAAATGAATAAAGGACTTAAATGTACAACGGGAAACCATAAAAATACTAGAGGAATCCAAAGGCAACAAAATCTCAGTCATATGCCGAAGCAATTTCTTCACTGATACAGCTCCTAGGGCATTGGGAACTAAAGAGAAAATAAACAAATGGGACTACATCAAATAAAAAGCTTCTGCACAGCAAAAGAAACCATCAACAAAACAACAAGAAAACCCACTGCATGGGAGAACATATTTGCCAATGTTATCACCGATAAGGGTTTAATCTCCAACATTTATAGGGAACTCATACAACTTAACAAAAGGAAGCTAAACAATCCAATCAAAAAATGGGCAAAGGACCTAAATAGACACTTTTCAAAAGAGGACATTCAGAAAGCCAAGAGACATATGAAAACATGCTCAAAGTCACTAATCATCCGAGAAATGCAAATCAAAACAACAATGAGGTATCATCTCACACCTGTCAGAATGGCTATCATCAACAAATCAACAAACGACAAGTGCTGGAGAGGATGTGGAGAAAAGGGAACCCTCATGCACTGCTGGTGGGAATGCCGACTGGTGCAGCCACTATGGAAGACAGTATGGAGTTTCCTCAAAAAACTAAAAATGGAACTCCCATTTGACCCAGTGATCCCACTTCTAGGAATATATCCCAAGAAACCAGAAACACCAATCAGAAAGGATATATGCATCCCTATGTTCATAGCAGCATAATTTACCATAGCTAAGATTTGGAAACAGCCTAAGTGCCCATCAGCTGATGAATGGATTAGAAAACTGTGGTACATCTACACAATGGAATACTATGCGGCTGTAAAAAGGAAGGAGTTCTTACCATTTGCAACAGCATGGATGGAACTGGAGAGCATTATGCTAAGTGAAATAAGCCAGTCAGTGAAGGAAAAATACCACATGATCTCACTCATTTATGGATAATAAAGACCATTATAAACTGATGAACAAAAATAGATACAGAGGCAGAGCAGCCTCGAACAGATTGTCAAACTACAGCGGGAAGGCCGGGGAGGGTTGGGGGGCAGGGGGGTGGGAGTAAGAGATCAACCAAAGGACTTGAATGCATACATATAAGCATAACCAGTGGACACAAGACACTGGGGGGTAGAGGAGGCCAGGGAATGTCAAGTGGGGGTGGGGAGGAGACATATGTAATACTTTTTGTAATACTTTAAGCAATAAAACAAATTTTTTAAAAAACTATTTTTTGTGATTTCGGATGTGAAAATAGTTAAAGTTTAGAGAAAATAGGAACGAACGACCCTTTGAATCCACACTATGCACAATCAAGGGTGTGCACACACAAGGAGCACGGACACACAAAACCTCCCTGGCGCTCTGCTTCAGACCCTCACTCCTCCACGGGAGGCTGACACCAGACCCATATGAAGGAGTTGATCACCCTGAAATGTTAAGGTCAGAGTTACAGTGCATAGAATCACCCACCATTGGTTTTCCTCAACTCCTCCACCAGGCAGCGGGCTTCCTCTTGAACACGGTCCTCAATGTTCCTCTTCCCCACGCCCAGATTCCGCAGGGTCATGAGGGAGAAGCGCCGGATCTCCTTCCATCTCTTTCCACTGCTGAAAAGGATTCCTACAAGGAGGGAAAAAGAAATTGGCAGGGAGGTCCCAGACAAGGAGGAGGAAGCTGACCCTTGGCGTCCACACCGAGGGGCCAAGCTTTCTGAAGAGATCTTCAAATTCCTATTTTCCATCCTCCCCGTCCCTATTCCACACGCACACCTACCAAACCCTTGGCTAACTTTCTCAAACACTGGGAAACTGCCTCTTCCAGCAAACTCCTCGCCCCGGTCGATCAGGGCTTCCTTGATGGCCTCGTACCCGTGCAGCACCACCGTGGGCTTCATGCCAAAGTACACAGTGAACACCGGGCCGTAGACTTTTGAGAGCTGGCAAGTGGAAAGGAGATTCAAATGTTAGCCAAAGAAGTCACTATTTGACAATATATTGTGCCTGATTCAGAATGATATTATCATCCTGGTTTATGTTTTTATTCGGTGACATGGCCTAGAATATTTCTGAAGTTACTACATAAATATGAGGGTGATTGTTAATAGCTGCCACTTATGTGCCCGGCAACAGCCTGGGTAAATTGTACACATATTACAATTAATCTTCAAAGCAGCATCGTCAGCGGTTCATTTGCCCCACTTACCAATAAGGAAATGGATGTCAGAGAATTTCAGTGCATTTTCTGCATCCCCTAGCTACTATGTACAGATTGAAATTTGAGCCTCTATTTATACAACCTCGGATCCTTTAGCAATATGTCAATCTCCAATGATCCCACCTGCTCCTTCAGGATCACCCGGGGAGCTCTTGCCATCAGAATTCTGATTCAGTAGCCCTGTGATGAGTCCTGGAATCCTATTCTCAAAAGAAACTCACCCTGGATGATCCTAATGCCCAGCCCAGTTCATGATCCTCTGTATTACTAACACAGAAGGAGGGAGCACCACAGGGGCAGCGCCAGGACATGCGGCATCTCATGGACAAGCAGTTTCTTCCACCTTCAGCAGTCCGGGCCACGGGCAGCCACAGAGCTGCTGACTGTGCCCAAAGGATCCTGTTACCAGCAAGCTGGCCCTGATAACTTCTCTCTTTCACTCACACTATTCCTAATCCCAGTTTTTTCCTTGATATCAGGCATAATTTGCTTCCTTTGAGAAGTACAGTTTTCCTACCTATTCTGAACAAAACATGGTGTTTATATAGTAGACTAGAGGCCCAGTGCTCGAAAATCATGCAAGGGGCTCAGCCCTCACAGCCCCAGCTTTGTCCGGAAGGACGTCCAGAAGGTCATTCGGCTGTCTGGTCTTATTAGCATATTATGCTTTTATTATTATAAATGACTTTCTTTTAAAATATATATATTTCTTTATTGATTTCAGAGAGGAAGAGAGAAGGAGAAATAGAAACATCAATGATGAGAGACGCCGTAGCCGGTTTTGCTCAGTGGATAGAGCGTCGGCCTGTGGACTGAAGGGTCCCAGGTTCAATTCCAGTCAGGGGCATGTGCCTTGGTTGCGGGCGCGTCTCCAGTGGGGAGTGTGCAGGAGGCAGCTGATCGATGTTTCTAACTCTCTATCTCTCTCCCTTCCTCTCTGTAAAAAATCAATAAAATATATATATTTTTTAAAATGATGAGAGAGAATCATTGATTGGCTGCCTCCTGCACACCACCACCCTTCCCCCCTCACCAGGGATTGAGCCTGTAACCCAGGCATGTGCCCCTGGCCGGAATCGAACTGGGACCCTTCAGTCTGCAGGCCGTCACTCTATCCACTGAGCCAAGCCGGCTAGGGCGATGACTTCCTTTTAAAATTACATTTATTGGGTGACATTGATTAATAAAATTATATAGGTTTCAGGTGTACAGTTCTATATGTCATCTGAATATTGCATAGTGTGCCCACCACCCAAAGTCAAATCTTCTTCCAGTGACTTCTTGAATGAAATTTCTAACCAAAAACATTTCTCTTACCATTTATCTTCAGCTAAAAATCGCCGTAAATAATGGGGAAACTAAACAGGGCAGCAGCTCTCCCATCTTTTGCTACTTTATTTTTTGATTGCAGCCTACAGAGACCTAAAGTACCTCACTCATAAAACGCATTAGTATTTTATTTCACTGTTCTTGTGGGTGAAAAGTCAAAAATAATACTCTACGGGGAGTATTTGCTTTACAATGACATGCTTTAATGATTTTATTTTAACACATATTTTAATAACTATTTTATTTAGAAGTAGATGTTAATTTCCTTACCCCTGGCAAGCTGCTGGAAGAACACAAAACATACTTACATTGCTTAAGGACTTGCTGATGTTCTTCACATCTAGCTGGAGTAAGTTTCCAATAATTGGGAGAGGAGTAGGGCCAGGTGGAAGTTTCCTTCTTCCAGAGCTCTGTATCCACAGCGACAGGAGAAGCAAACAGGAGAGACAGAGCACCAGGAGCGCAACCGGGCCCATCGTAGCGCTCTCTTCCTACTGAGTCTACTGGGAGCTTAAACTCCAAATGCTCATAACACTCTCTGCTACTCAGTATGTGCCTCTTTGATTCGAAGGGTGATTAACCAGCTAGATCTAGTTACTTTAATCTTTCTTTCTCCAAGGGACTTTGGTCTGTTGCTCAGTTACAAATCCCCACCCCTGAGATTCTGGTTTAATAAGTTTGGGGTAAAGCCAAGCTACTGTTATTTATTTTTAAACATCCACATGGTTAAGAACCAGTGAAAGTAAATGTTTTGATTAAAAAAAAATTGCTCAACATTCTTGCCCATCCCCACATGGCTCAGTGGATTTGGAGTGTTGTCTGGTACACCAAAAGGTAGTGGGTTCAATTCCCGTTATAACTGGGAAGGTTGTGGTTTCCATTCCAGTTGGGGCCCATAGAGGAGGCAACCGATCGATGTTTCTCTTGCATATCGATGTTTCTCCGTCTCTCTCTGTCAAATCAATAAAAACATATCCTCAGGTAAGGATTGTTTAAAAAATTGTTCAATATTCTGGATTCACAGATTATTGACCAGTTGAGAATTCATACCTTAGGGGGCAATTCTTGTATATAAACAAGCCTTTTGAAGACCCATACTAACAGCATAGGGAACGTAACTCATTAATCTTGAATCCCCAAATTGCATTGCTAGTTAGTTAAGTAAATTTATACACATTTTAACATCAAACTATGCCCCCACCAAAAATAAAAAAAACTGAAAAGAGAAATTATTAATTTTTATTTTTCCAATGGAGAAAGGAAAACAGAACAGGACACCCATCTAGTGTCACACAGCTCCTAAGTCACAAAGCTGGGATTGGAAATTACATTTTCTAATGCCCATTGTGGTGCCCTATGGCTGCCTCAAGAACAATTTTAGGAAAATAAAACCAACTCCCCCCCGAACATTAGTTTCTCTGAGTGTGTACCCCACTGACTGGTCACAAAGTAATAAGACTTCATGTTAAATGGAAGGCCTTATTTGACTCCAAGCATTAAAGGGCCTTAAACTCTCAAGAGAAGAAATGAAAGACAGAGATTCTCCCCTCCCCGTCTCCATCACTGCAGATCACTGCAGAGGTGAAAACGCACAGGTAACAGGGAAGAACCCACGTCAGAGAATTTAGGGGGAGGCTTCAAAAGCCCATCACCTCCCACCCACCTCCAGACACAGTGTTTTCTGTCACTTTGTTGGCCTGTCATTGTCGCAAATAATGGAATGACGTGTGCACAGCAAGGTAGGGAGGTTTTAGATAGGACCGCAGGCATGGACTCTGGAAGACAGAAGACAGGGAATTCCTTGAACAGACTCACAGCACGAACCAGCATAATGTGCAGACCTCGTCAAGGGGAACATTTAGTGATCATGAGAAGCCAGATGTCAGTGGAATGGCCTACATTATCAGATCACCAACAGTATTGCTGTACAAAGACATAACCCGTAAAGACACCATCATAGTTGCCCTAACTTGATTAGTGCAGCTACTTCTAAGCTCTTTTAGTAAGGAAAATTAAGGCCGGTCAAGGCCCCATTTACACAATGTTTTATCCCTCGTGTTAACAAGGAGACTGACAATTTACAGAATTTTCACTTCCATCGCATCTCTTTTGATACACTCAATTACCTTTGCCTAAGGGAAAGTCATGCCCATTTGAATAAATAGGCGCTGGCCTCGACATTTCAGCACCTTGGCTAAGGACATGACGTCCTGCACTCTTGCTCAGCAGTCAACATTCGGGTCAAGCAAGTTCCCCAGCATTTGCTGAGTGTGTGCTGTGTATGCTCCAGCATTCGTGGCTTACCTTAATCAGTGACTATCAAGTAAACACCAAGTGAGTCAATATTGCAGCAGCTCAGGCTGACTGAGCAGGGTCAGAAAAGTTTAGTTTTGAACTTGAGTGAGTTCAGGTGTTGGCAAGCCCTCTATCTGGGACTAAGAGCAGCCAGTGTTTGCTTCCTGACTCACACAGCTCTGGACTTTACACACACCCTGCTACCAAATCTTGGATGAAACAAACTCAGTGGCTCTATTTTCACACAACCACATCCGTCTTTGAGAAATTCCTTACTTTCTGACACAACCATCACTTTGTACTCCTGCCCCAGCTCTCTAATTGTCCATTTCTCCGGAGAACCCTGATTCTTAGTATAAAATGTGGCTTAGAAGCGAAGACCTGTGCACTAGGAGTGCTCACCACTATGGGGGTCACAGTTACCGGGCTTCTCAGGGAACAGAGATATATGTGTAATGCACATATGCATTTACTTATTTGATCAATTCCCCTGTGGTACCAAACTCCTATTTCTGCTACCACACCCTTCCATCGGTGAGGATATTCTCCTTACACTACTTGGGCTACAATAACCACACCAGGCCACCCCTCCTTGTAGATGCCCCCCTTACCCTGCTGAGGCCCAGGTACTCCCTGCCAGACTGCCCCAGGTATGGACACCGTTTTGCCTCTGATACTCCACCCTGGGGCAGGCACCCATCTTACCCTGCTCGGCCTCTGCTCCGCAGGTCAAGGTGCCACCCTCATGTGGCCACTCTCATCAGCACGGGTGGACTTTAACTCCCCAAACCGAGTAGCTTCTCCCAGTTGTCCTTGTAGGTGCCCGCCTCACCTCTGCTGGATTGTGATCCCAGGCCTGACTGCCTGTCCATGAGGGTGCCCTCTTCCCTCTCCTTGGCTCTAAGTTCGATTTCGAGGCAGCCGCATCCTCTGTACCAATACCCTCCTCTCCCCACTCAAGCTCTGACACCCCAATAAATAAACAACAAATAAGTAAATCTCAATCATAAAAACAAAAAAATTTAAAATGGATATACAATCGTTTCTCTCTCATTCATATTTCTCTCTCTACCTCTCCCTTCCTCTCTGTCTCTAAGAAAACAATAAAAAATAGATTAAAAAAAATTTGCCCTGGCCAGTGTGTCTCAGTTGGATGAGCATTGAGATCACCGGTTCAAATTCTGGTCAGGGCACATGCCCAGGTTGTGGGCGCGATTCCCAGTAGGGGAGTGCAGGAGGCGGCCGATCAATGTCTCTCTCTTTTTCTCTCTCTCCCTTCCTCCTTCTCTCCCTCTCTTCCTCACTCCCTCCCTCTCTCTCCTTTCCTCTCTCTCTAGAAATTCATTAAAAATGTATGTAAAATGGACATAAGCCATGAAAGGACAATTCACAAAGAAATAAAAGCACAAGGAGCACATGCAGAAGTGATCAGCACTACGCCAGAGGGACACTAATGAAAAGACTGAGATACCATTCGCACCCGTGAAAAAGACTACATTTTATTTATTTAATTTTTTTGAATGTTCTTGCTTCTTAGAGATATTTCTTTTTTAAAATCTTTATTGTTCGGATTATTACATTTGTTCCTCTTTTTCCCCCCATAACTCCCCTCCACCCAGTTCCCACCCCACCCTCCTCCCTCACTCCCCACCCACTGTCCTCATCCATAGGTGCACGATTTTTGTCCAGTCTCTTCCCGCATTTCCCTCACCACTTCCCCCTGCAAGAATAGCCAGTCCACTCCCTTTCTATGCCCCTGATTCTATTATAATCACCAGTTCATTCTGTTCATCAGATTATTCACCTGATTTTCAGATTCACTTGTTGATAGATGTGTATTTGTTGTTCATAATTTGTATCTTTACCTTTTTCTTCTTATTCTTCTTAAAGGATACCTTTCAGCATTTCATATAATACTGGTTTGGGGGTGATGAACTCCTTTAGCTTTTTCTTATCTGTGAAGCTCTTTATCTGACCTTCAATTAAAAAGACTACATTTTAAAAGACTGAAAACAACAGGAATAGGCAAAGATATGAAGAAGCTATAGCTCCCATAGTCTGCAGGGGAGAATGTAAAAAACAATTACTCCCACTTTGGAAAGGATAGGTAAACTTGACATCTCTGTGACATTTGGGGACCACGGGATAAGTGGCAGACAGACGACAGAAGCATCTGCCTCCTAGGCTAGTGGGGCCAGCTGGCCTGACCATCCTGGGCAACCCAGAGGCAAGTTCTGGGGTTTAGGGTTCAACACCAGTACCCCTTTGAGCTTCAGTTTCAACATTTGTGCACAAGGCTCCCAGCTTCCCAGGACAGAGTCCCCTTTCTTGGATTGTGAGCTTGGCATGCATAACACTCAAAACCTCCCAGGAGAGTGGCTTTTCAATTCTGGTTTAAGCTGCACGTGGGGGACATTTGACAGAATCCACAGAGCTCACTGGACATGCTCAGGGAAAAGGAAATTAGCCAGCCTGTACGCAGTCCATACGATGTTCGTATCAAGCATTCCCGTTTTCAGAGCTCTAGAACATTCTGTGCTAAAATTTCTGATTTTCATTGTTCTCACTTCTTTGTGTTCCTTTTCAATTTCTAACATTTTTAGCTGCAGTATTGTTTGATTCATTTTCACATGCTTGTCATTAGTGTTCTTAAAGTATTAAATGGTATGAATTGTCTTCATTGAATAATGTTATCTTTTTATCTGACATGTTATTAGTGTATCCACTGTTAGTATTTTTAAAGGATTGTGCAATATTGACATTGGTAACTTCTTTGATCCAAAGATTATTGGGGAAGAGTTCAAAATTTCCCAAGCAGTTGGGAAATTTACATCACAATTTGTTTTTAATTATCCTCAAATGAGATTATAGGAAATTAACTCTCTTATGCCATAAACTTTTTTTCAAAACATTAGCATCCTTTGTAGTCCAAAATGGTAAATTTTATTTTCCTTTAAATTTGTTATTATTTTTATTTAAATTCCTTATTGTTTAAAGTATTACATGAGTCTCCTTTTCCCCCCATTGACCTCTCCCCGGCCGCCCCCACCCCCACCCCCCAGCACATGCCCTTACCCCCTAACTGTCTGTGTCCATGGGTTATGCTCATATGCATGCATGCAAGTCCTTTGGTTGATCTGTTACCCTCTCACCCTCCGCCTTCCCTCATAGGTTCAAAATGATGAATTTTAATTCATATTACATGGCCACATGCTATGGACATTTTTTCACCGTTTTAAATTTCATCACTCCTCTATTCTACTTTGACAGGGGTTTTAACCACCTGCTGAGTCAGCACAACACTAAGTGTGAATCTCCAGGAAGAGCAAATGATGGCTTTCTCTCCTTCCTTCACTCATTTATGTATTCCTCCCACAAACATGGGGCCCTAATCCTGACCAGGCCCTGTCCTGGGTTCTGGTCATTCACCCCTATTTAGTGAGCACAGATGTTAAAAGAAGGGGTGTGACCACACAAGGGGAAAGGGCGGGGGGTGGTTCATTCCAGGCTGAGAATAATGTGCACTGAGTAATTGGTGGGCTTCTGGGACCACAGAGAGCAAAGTAGAGAAAAGAAAACGCCAAGGTTGGGGTAAAGGGTGTGTGAGTTCTTTAACGCTTTGGTGCTGTCCGCACAACCCTCCGTGGCTTGGTCTGCCCAGTTACCTGTCACAGGAGTGATTCTGGGCATCCAGCTGGGAAGTGTACTTGCGGCAATCACAGAATGAGACACCAAGTCTCACTGTCCCTGGATTTCATAGGAGATGGTGATCTTAGAATTTATCAGGCATTCAGAAGAAGAGGGAGGAGGAGGAGGAGAAGAAGGAGGAGGAGGAGGAGGAGGAGGAGGAGGAGGAGGAGGAGGAGGAGGAGGGAGAGGAGGAAGAGGAAGTAGTTGCTTCATCCTGTGGGGAAAAAGGATACAAATGCAGAAGTGTCTGGTGACCTGGACATGTTCAACCCTATGGCAAGGTACAGCATGTGCACTGTAGTAAAACATCTGGGAAAATAAAAGCCTCAATATTCAGACTAAGAACAGTTGATGTCTGTTCCTGGAAAAAAAAAAATAGATCCAGGCTCTGGAAGATGAAACCAATTCCATCAAAACAAAGTAGAAGAAATTAAAACGATTGTGGGCAACTGGAAAAAGGCTCCGGGTTCCAGTGAGCTCTAGGGCCTGAGTGGAGAGTTCGGTTGCTCCTACAGAATGCTGGCTCAAGACCAAAGTCCTGACAGCTTCCCTGGAAGAAGGGGACATATAATAACCTGGAATCAAAGGATGAAGGGGATGTTGACCCATCAAAAGTACCCAGGAGGACACGGAGGGATGCTCCAAATTCAAATGCAACATAACAAGAAGAATCCATTCCGCACCAACATGGCTGGAGAAGAGAAGAAAAAGCCCATCATGATGTCCAGACTGAGGAAGCCTTGATGGAAGGGGCAGATCCATGACTTGAGGAGGGAGGGAATGAAATGACTGAGCCTTATCAACAGAAACAAGCACAGCGAGCACAGCAGTTGGGGCTTACCGTCCTGGCAGACTGTGACTTGGCAGCAAGAGGCGGGAAGTCCTGATGAACCTTGGAACTGATGAGATGAAGACCCACAGAAAACAATTCAAAAGTCTCAAGGAAAAGCTGGGAAGAACCTTTTCATCACAGAGGCAGGTTTCTGGAACGAAAGCCTTGTAAGAGTTCAGGAAGAAACAGAAGGAAACTTCAGCCGCAGAGAAGAGGTTGCAAAGAAAAACCTAATTAGGATTAAACTTGAGTTTTTACAAGTAATTTATTCTTTTGCTTTTTTCCAAATTCTTTTTTTAAAATTCTTCATTGTTGAAAGTTTTACATATGTCTCCTATTTTCCCCCATTGACCTCCCCCCGTTCTGCCCCCCAGCACATGCCCCCACCCTCCTATTGTCTGTGTCCGTTGGTCATACTCATATGCATGGATACAAGTCATTTGGTTGATCTCTTACTACACTCCCTCGCTCCCCAACCCTCCCCGCCTTCCCTCTGAGATTTTTCAGTCTGTTTGATGTTTCTGTGTCTCGGGATCTATTTTTGTTCATCAGTTTATGTTGTTCATTATATTCTACAAATGAGTGAGTTCATGTGATATTTATCTTTCTCTGACTGGCTTATTCATTTAGCATAATGCTCTCCAGGTCTATCCATGCTGTTGCAAATGGTATTTCTTTCTTCTTCTTTTTTTTTTTACAGCAGCATAATATTCCACTGTGTAGATATACCACCGTTTTTTAATCCACTCATCTGCTGATGGGCCATTAGGCTGTTTCTAAATCTTAGCTATTGTAAATTGTGCTGCTATGAACATAGAGGTGCATATATTCTTTCTGATTGGGGTTTCTGATTTCTTGGGATATATTCCTAGAAGTGGGATTATTGGGTCAAATGGGAGTTCCATTTTTAATTTTTTGAGAAAACTCCATACTGTTTTTCACAGTGGCTGCACCAGTCTGCATTCCCAGCAGCAGAGTACTAGGATTCCCTTTTGAGTTAATTGCTAAGTTTGTTTTCTTTTATCCATTACAGTGGGGCCTTGACTTACCAGTTTAATTCATTCCGTGATGGAGCTCATAACTCAAATTACTCGTATGTCAAATCACTGTGACGTTCGCTGCGCCAACTAGTAGTGGGGTATCTGAAGCTGGCTCGTAACCCAAATTTTTTTGAGCTTGCAAGTCAAAGCAAAAAATCGGCCGAGAGACGGCTCATATCTCAAAAAAACTCGTTAGTTGGGACACTCGTAAGTCAAGGCCCCACTGTATTGTTTTTTTATATACTACTAGAGGCCTGATGCACGAAATTCATGCAAGAGTAGGCCTTCCTCTCCCCGGCTGCTGGCACCGGCTTCCCTCTGGCACCTGGGACCCGGGCTTCCCTCTGGCGGCTGGCAGGCACCAGGGATCTGGGCTTCCCTTGCAGCCCTGGCTTCGTCTGGAAGAACGTCTGGTCTAATTAGCATATTACACTTTTATTATTATAGATTAAAACCATAATTTTCCTAAAAATTGAGTTTAAATCTGTAACACATTTTATGATAGTGTATTTTAAAAATTTTTTAAATATATTTCTTTATTGATTTCAGAGAGGAAGGGAGAGGGAGAGAGAGATAGAAACATCAATGATGAGAGAGAATCATTGATTGGCTGCCTCCTGCACTCCCCCTACTGGGGATCGAGCCCACAACCCAGGCATGTGCCCTTGGCCGGAATCGAACCTGGGACCCTTCAGTCCACAGGCCGACGCTCTATCCACTGAGCCAAACCGGCTAGGGCAAAATTTTTTTTAATATGGGTGTGTGTGTATATGTATATACATATAGATATGTATATATGTATATGATCTGCTTTCTAATAAAAATGCTTTTTGTGGTTAAATCTTTTAGTAACTTCTAATTTTATTACAGTCTATCTAAAAAACAAAGTCTTTATGCTACTGATCATTTTCAATTTATCAATGTTTTCTTTTCAGCCTATTACGACCTATTTCTGTAATATCCTATATAGACTTGCAAAGAAAATGCCCTTGCTAATTATTGGTATAGACTTTATACCTCATGGTTTAAGCTTATCATTTTAGTTTTCATGTATCCGCTTAATTGCCTATTTGATTCCATACAATGTTAAAATTTCTCATTGCGATTGCCAGTTGTTGTTATGCTTATAATGGTTATATTGCTCTATTGCCATATCCCTTGCTATAAAAATCTTTACCCAGAATTCTATTTTGTCAGATATTAAGCTGCTATCTTTCTTCTGGTTCATACTTGCTGAGCATTTCCTTTTCAATCCTCTTATTTTTCTTTTCCATGACTTCTTGCTTTCAAGTTTATTTCTCTTACTAGAGGCCCAGTGCACGAATTTGTGCACATTGAATGGAAATTAATTAGAAGGTGGCCGGCAGGGTGGGACTGGGCGAGAGGGGCCAGACATGCCCTGGAGCCAACCTCCTGCAATCCCTCCTCAGTGTCTGGAGTGAGTGGGGTCCCTCTGGCAGGTGGGGTCCCTCAGCCTGGCCTGCGGGGATCAGGCCAAAATGGGCTACCTGAAATCCCCCTAGGGGTCCCAGAGTGCAAGAGGACGCTCTGCAAAGTTGCTATCGTACAGGGTGTGGAACACAAATGCAAATGTGCAGTAAACCAGATTTGGGGCCGACAGTGCCCCAGCAACAACATAACTCATGGACAAAGGTGGAATTGCATGGACCCGAGAGGAATCGGGCTCCCTCCTCTCTGGTTGTGGGGTGCATCACCCAAGAACCGCTGCTATCAAGTCACTGCAGCTCGGCAGCTCCTACATCAGTGGTTCTCAACCTTCCTAATGCCACGACCCTTGAATAGAATTCCTCATGTTGTGGTGACCCCAAACCATAAAATTATTTTCGTTGCTACTTCATAACTGTAATTTTGCTACTGTTATGAATCGTAATGTAAATATCTGATATGCAAGATGTATTTTCATTGTTACAAATGGAACATAATTAAAGTGTAGTGATTAATCACAAAAACAATATGTAATTATATATGTTTTCCTATGGTCTTAGGAGACCCCTGTGAAAGGGTCGTTCGACCCCCAAAGGGGTCGCGACCCACAGGTTGAAAACTGATGTCCTACATTGAGTGTCTGCCACCTAGTGGTCAGTGCATGTCATAGCTACCAGTCGGACAAACAGCATATTAGCCTTTTATATATATATATAGATTAATGTATTACTGGATTTTCAATATAAAATCTTATTTTTAAATTAAAAGTCTTTTAATTAGTGAGTTAGCACATACGCATTTTTTTTCAGTTATGGTTGTACTAGAGGCCCGGTGCATGAAATTCATGCATGGAAAAGGGGGGTGACTCAGCCAGTCCTGCACCCTCTCGCAATCTGGGACCTTTCGGGGGATGTCTGACTGCCGGACATCCCCCTGTGGATCGGACCTAAACTGGCAGTTTGACATCCCTCTCACAATCCGGGACCGCTGGCTCCTAATTGCTCACCTGCCTGCCTGATCACCCCTAACCACTCATCTGCCTACCTGATTGCCCCTAACCACTCACCGGCCTGCCTGATCACCCCTAACTGCTCACTGTGGGTTGGGGCCAGCTGGGGCGAGGGGCCATTCTGGTCTCTGGTTGTTCTGGTAGTTCCGTCATTTCTGTTGCTGGGCTTTTATTATACAGGATTTGAAGAATTCTGCCATTTCATTTCATATTTTTAATTGACTCTAATCTTTTTGAGCTTTATACTTTTCTCCTCGTTTATGACCAAAAATGTGGGTCTACGTTTGGCAAACATTCTGAGGCCATCTGTGCAGAAGGATATATTTATGTTCTACCATTTGACAACTTGTCTAAATATAACATTTTAGATGAAAGCCATTTTCTTTTCAAATATTACTATTACCCTCTTGAACCTAGTTTTTAAAAGTCTGGTATCAATCTGATTCCTATTCCTTTGTAGGTGATCTCTTCCTCTTTGAAAATTGTTGGACTTCTCTTTACCTTCAGTATTCTTAAAATTCATCATGAGTCTGGTTTGGAGTTTCTTCTTATCTCTCGTTGTGTACTCTTTTGAGCCCTTACATTCTTGGAAGTGTATCTTCATTCTTTTTTTTTTTTCTCTTTTATTTTTTTAAAAATATATATATATATATATTTTTTCCCCCGCCCTTGACAATACCCCGGCTTCCCCTACCCCCCAGTGTCTTATGTCCATTGGTTATGCTCATATGCATGCATACAAGTCCTTCAGTTGATCTCTTACCCCCCTCCCTCCTGCCCCCCAACCCTCCCCGGCCTTCCCGCTGCAGTTTGAAAATCTGTGTGAGGCAGCTCTGCCTCTGTATCTATTATTGTTCAAAAGTTTATAATGGTCTCTATTATTCATGAATGAGTGAGATCATGTGGTATTTTTCCTTCATTGACTGGCTTATTTCACTTAGCATAATGCTCTCCAGCTCCATCCATGCCGTTGCAAATTGTAAGAGTTCCTTCTTTCTTACAGCAGCATAGTATTCCATCTTGTAGATGTACCACAGTTTTCTAATCCATTCATCTACTGATGGGCATTTAGGCTGTTTCCAGATCTTAGCTATGGTGAATTGTGCTGCTATGAACATATGGGTGCATATATCCTTTCTTATTGGTGTTTCTGGTTTCTTGGGATAAATTCCTAGAAGTGGGATCACAGGGTCAAATGGGAGTTCCATTTCCAGTTTTCTGAGGAAACTCCATACTGTCTTCCATAGTGGCTGCACCAGTCGGCATTCCCACCAGCAGTGCACAAGTGTTCCTTTTTCTCCACATCCTCTCCAGCACTTGTTGTTTGTTGATTTGTTGATGATAGCCAGTCTGACAGGTGTGAGATGGTACCTCATTGTTGTTTTGATTTGCATTTCTCGGATGATTAGTGACTTTGAGCATGT